>NW_006889885.1:0-2431 GCF_000231115.1 Vittaforma corneae ATCC 50505 | reverse complement strand
ACATACCATCTACAACAAACACTCTTGAAATGTCAACATCGAGATCGGAAAAAAGCTTCTCGTACTGAGAAATATCCCTACCATTGTCTTGGATGTATTCAGTAATTACCCCCTAGAAGATAGGGTGTGAAATATGCTCGCAATAGAACCACTGCTGTGACAAGACAGTTGCCAAAAATTATGAGACGAGTTGTTGATACCTTCGAAGTGATGAAGGAAACAAGCTTGACCATGTTATGCATGTTATATAACAATATGATGTAGATAATGCTGTCATCTACAATGGAAAATGGATTAGTTACTACTAACAACAATAAACCCATCGCTCCCCAGAAAGTTTCTCTTTTTGTATATGTATGTAACTTCATTGCAGTCAATGGGTTTAAATTTCCTATTCCAAACCTTAGAGTAAAATTCCATCACTTCTAGCACTAAAATAATTACATACCTAGTAGCAATGTACAAGATCATTTCTAACCAATAGTCCACATCTACAAAGCAGAAAGTAGTGGGCGTGGCTGTGTTTACTACTATCTTGGTATTCTCTGGGTAGAACACCATAGCCCAATGCAGTGGTATGCAAGTGCAGATCCAAAAATAATCATCTGCAGAGCTAGGTATTTTGTAAACTCACTGGCCAATGCTTTCCTGATCACAGCATAGTAACTACGGAGAAGATGCTTGAGTCTTCCAACAATGTTTACTTGTTCATCAGTTGCATTGTGTGTACCAAGCTCGACATCAGCTAAGCCATCTATAATGATCGAAGTAGACATCTTTTATGATGTAGAAAACAAACAGAACTTATCTAAAAAAATGTAGAAAAATTAAATAAAAATTTCATAAAATCAGAGCTGTTTGTAAATAATATTATATTGATCAACAGTATGCTACACACTTGCATACATTGATATAGTTATGCATACTGCAATCCCCTCTAGAGCTCCATCACGCATAGGAAACAGTATCCCCCAATGCTTGTATTCCCCTTGTCTCATGTTAATGCTTTCGTCACTTGCTGTCTTACATATCAAGATATTTGATTAAATAACGATGTATGTGTTTATTCACTGCCGGCAAGCTTCGAGTGTTCTCTTCCATAATCTCGCATCTTTGGCTACAACCTGTATATATCCTGCCTTTCCATATGCATCAGACAGATATTCATCCATACGAATACGTAATGTGGATCTGTCCACTCGTTCCTGTTTGTTGTTCTTTCGCATTATATGTCTATGTGTGATTGAATGACTTTCCTGGCGAATATCCAATTTTGAATATATAAATGTCCTGTCGGAACCATTGCATAGTTTTTAAAAGGTTATTTATTTATCAACTTTGATCTGCTACCACGTCTCTTTTGTCCTAAAGCTTGTACTTTCTATGTTTGAGGGATCGGGCTTACGTTCTCCAACAATAACAGACCTGGACCACTGCAGTAATTGCCAGAGTGTCCCCAAGATAGCCTTACATCGGGGCAAAGGCTGAGGTCTTCAATGGTCTAGGTCCGCTTGTATATGTTCTTGGCTGCATGTTACCACAGAAGGTTCACTGCAGTTCAAAGAGAAGGCACTAGCCTTTGCAAGAAAAGGAAGAAGTGTTGGAACAGTCAGTTTAAAAGTCATGTGAAAGGCATAGCCTCTGTAGACACCTAGTGTCCTTAATGCCCAGACTTAGGCTTTTCTGTGATACAGCCCCTTCAGCAAATTAACATTTTACTATTTCCATACTTGCAACACTTTACTGCACATAAATCAAAACAGCAATATTCCCACAAGAACAATCGTGTTGTTTTTATCCCACCTTTCCTCCCTTGCAACCCTTCTGTAATATTACATGTCTACAATATCTATAATAATATGATCTACATACATCCTTTCTCCTTGCTTTCCTATCCATATACTCTGCCATTCTACCCCTTCCAACTTACATCTGACTACTATAATATTCACTTCTATCTTCATCATATTTAACTACTTACTTATTTTATATCCATTCTCATCTTAGTAGAGCTGCTACCAACTGTTTACTCCTATCCATCCTAATATTAATCTATCTATTCTATATCCTTAAAAATCCATATCAACCACTATACTGCCAGGTCTTGGATCTATCCTCATATTTCTTATTTGTTTTATATCCACTACTTTTCTTACTTATACTTCACACTTTATATTTCTATTACGTACTGTCTTCCACATATACAAGGCTTATTTGAATAAAGGATGCAAGAGAGACACACATATTCTAGAAGATGCTATGTACACAGATCTACTACATTTGAACTATCCCTCTCATACTAAAATCAACTGATAACTCAAATCGATCAGATTTTTGTAAAAATTTTGTAAAAAGTATAAATACAAATTCTGCACCCACACCCATGTACGGCTTTTCAATCAAAACTGTAACTGATCTGATCAGAGTACTG
>NW_006889884.1:0-2780 GCF_000231115.1 Vittaforma corneae ATCC 50505 | reverse complement strand
GCAAATAAAATCCCATATAATAAATAACTTCCATACCATAAACTTTTTATTCAACAGCGTTTATTTCAAGTAGTCTTGTGTTTATGCATCTGCCTTCACTATTCCTTAAAAAATTTCAGTTACTTTATGCAAATGAGAATCCCTTTAATGAGAAAGAACATGCGAACATTGAGCTATGGAAGAAAACAGTCCGGTGCTAGACAGAGCTTAGAAGTCAATAAGCCAAAGCAAGAGGATGGTGTAGGCTGCAACACACAACCGATAGAGACATGTAGTCCCCAACCTGTTCAGTGTAAGAAAATTAAGATTATTATAGGCAACAGGAAAAATAGTATAGCAAAAGAAGCCACCAATTCTGAACAAACTATTACTAACGAGCATAACACAGCCACTACAAACGAAGATAAAATTCAAGCTATAAATGCAAGAATTGATGAGAGTGGCACGGCTAAGCCCATACAAAATAAATCCAATGATATACCAAGCATTTTTAGTGATAATCTGTCCCTCAAAGTGTTTAATGAGCACACAAAAGATGAATTGATCCCGTTCATTACCAACTTGGATGTTAATACACTTTCTCCAAGCACAATCCATGTCTTTAAACTTATATGCGAGTCTCCCTACTTTCATTTTGTCTCCAATAAGCTTAGGAGCTTCTTATTCAAAGTCCTCAACTTTAAAACCGACCTACCAAAAGAGTCAAAGCTGCTTACAGGGGAGTATCTCAGCAGATACTTCTGTCCGGTTGATAATTTTAGAGATTTGTCCACTCTTTACTCTACGGTTGATACCTTTAAAGTCTCCAGAACTACCTTTCGCAACAGCATTCTTTTACAGTCCTTAACTGACATTTTCATCCAAAGCAGGGACAAAAATCAGCTATTCGAATCCCTTGAACAGTGTTTTCAGTACCTTCCCCAGTGCATTTCTTTTGTGGAGTTTCTGTGTAAGAACCCTACTAACTTTATCTGTAGACATTTCCTTATTGTATATTGCTTCGGGTTTCTTAGAAGTATTAAGGCTGATTTACTTTCAATCAAGAGCGTGGAGGATGTCAAAGAAGTTGATGAAAGTGTAGCAAGTAGAATATTCGTATCGTTTTCAGAAATATACAATGAATCAACAGGTGATGGCTTTAATACTAAAACTAATGACAGTGTGATAGATGAAAATAAGTCTAACACAAGTACTGGCAACAAACCCAGCAGTAATACTGATGTAAATCATACCCTGTCAAATAATCTTATCTTCTCGCTCTTCAATTCCGAAAACATGAAATCAATCCTCCTCTCCATTTACAAAAGGCTCTTCTTTTTCTTTCTATTTAAAAACAGGAGAATATTCCAGGGATTGAAAATATTCAGCATTTTTACAAAGGAAGAAAAGTCAAGTATTTATAAGAACATTAAAAAATACCGGCCCTCCTTTGTTAATATTTTCAAACAGATAGACCAAGGGTACCTCCTCAGAAGCATTGCCAATAACAGCGCCAGCAATGTAGCTTCAGTTAACGGAGATCTTATATTGGCTATAAAGGAGGAAAGGCTGGACGAGGAAAATCTAAGAGCATTTTATTCTTCCTACTTCTTCTGTTTGGAAAATTCAAGAACACCTTTAAAAATCAAATGCGTAAATTTAGAAATATTCTGTGACGAATTCAACAGTCGACTTGACAGGTCATTTATAAAGTATATTAAAATATCTGAGAATGTAAATGATGGCTGTTATACCCTAAATATGCTTAAATTCATGCACTGCATAGCAAAGGAAATTAATAAGCAGGTAGACAACAGCGATGGCATAGACACAAGTTTAATGGCGCTGATTGATACTGTGCAGTTAGTCTCACTGATTGTGGATGATCCACCATCCTTACTAGATCCGTCAAAAATAGACTACTTTAATGTTCTACTGTGTATTCTGTTCAATTGCTTTAGATTACTGAACAGTCCTTTAGTTATGAGACTACTGCCAGTACTTAGAAGGATACTTGCCTATAAAGAATATACAATGAATGCAGGAAAACTGTATAACAGAATATATGAGATATACAAGTTCAAGGATCCATTGTATAGCATGGACATGGACTCAAATACTATGTCGTCTTTGCTGGTGAAGTCTGCTATTAACCATCCATCCTTTGAATCTGCTTTTAGTATTTACATTCAAAAATACAACACCGAAATACTCCTTGAGAAGGATAAGGCCATTAACTCATTTGATAAAGATGGTAGCGTTGTTGATTTATTGCCTCCTTTCGAGAAGGGTGTTGTCTCCAACTCTCTAATCTTTTATATTCAATACAATCCCCTCTTTTCCGTGTCTTTCTCCTCCATCCTCGTTGATACCCTAAAAAGGAAGAACCAAAGTACAAAATACTTTCTATCTATTTTGAAAGAGAATACTTCACAGTGCTCATCTTTTATTACCAGAAATATCAATGCTATTCAGGAGCTGTTCTTTCATTTTGAAAAACAGGTTGACTGCACAGTGTATCCTTTTGAATGGGACATCCTTGAAGTACTCTTTGAGTCCCTAAAAGCAAAGATAATCCTGCCTTGCATGGCCATTCCTTATATTTTATGTAGAAAAGATTGCTTGTATGTTTTTAAAAACTATAAGGAAAGCTGTGTAAATTGCATAAATGACTGCATATACACTTTAAGAAGGAGAATAGTAAGCATACTGAACAGCTACAAGGATGATAATAGTGATAGTAAACATCATACACTCGTAGATCTATCAATTATAGACAATCTTTTTGATCTGGAACTTTC
>NW_006889883.1:0-3054 GCF_000231115.1 Vittaforma corneae ATCC 50505 | reverse complement strand
AATTCCTGCTCCACAACGTTGAGCTTTAACCTGTGATCAATCTATTGATGAGTGAAGTCCATGCGGCACCAAAAGCAAACCAGACCAAATTGCTGATGTGGCATCGTGTACACACCCCCCTGATTTCCACACGCCAATGGTCGTTTGTTTGAATCCCCTTACATTGTATTTATATTTTAACTCACGCCAGCTTACATGTAATGCCACTGCCATAACCGTTAAGTTTCAGATCATGTTTTCATTTGGCTGCTCATAGCATACCATATCCAGCATGTACGCCTATAGTGTCATGTTTTCTTTGAACATGGCAATCTTCATTTTTATTCATTATGACCAGCTTTCTCACTCATAGAACTACTTACTGTTTCTAAAAGCACACATGACAGGTCTTTTGCAAACTTTGGCAAACCCACATAAATAGCCTCGGGCCAAGAAATAAATTGATTTGCCTTCAACATTTTACTTTTGTCCTTCTTGTTAAAACAACATGGTCTCGATGATCTGTCCATCTGATTTATGTGCATTACATCAACTTTTCGAGAACCAGTCATGGCTGTTGTATTGATTTCAAGGGCATTTGCCAATATACTATGCCAAAACGCTTGAATATAAAGAAAAGTGTGAAGGACCAAAATAATTATTTAACTTTGATTCTGCAATGCCATTATATAATGATGTGGCTATAAGGCAACCGCATTAGAAAATTCTAGCCGCGGCAGAGCAATTGGTTTTACAATTTTAATCAAGAGGATTCAAACAGATGCACTGTCGAAATTCAAGACACCCTGTTGATGCAATCTGATTTATCAAAATTGTTTTCTTGTACATCAGAGAGCACTGTGCTGACGGAATGTAGACGCAGTGTTATTTGCATTGTAGGTCTTGACATATAAACAACAGTCACAAGATAAGTTTCCACTCCATCGGTCAAAATTTACTTACAGCAAACATCCAGATATAAGGGGCAGAATTTTTGATCAAAAGTGCATTTGTGCCAGAATGTTTTCCATTCAGATGCCAGTGCACTCTCTTATAATTTTTGACAGTCTTGGAAAAATTAATCAAGCCAGGACAATTTGTTTTATGCTTTAAGTATTAAGCACCTGTTCACACAGACTCTAGTTCATTGAGCTTTTATTTGATCCAACCATTTCGCAGGATTTGTCCGTGGAAACAAAGCGGTTGGTATTCTCTTGTCGCTTATAAGGGCCTAACAAACGGATGCAATCGTGATTATGTTGGAGCAGAGGGCTATTAAGAAAACTGACATTCCGCCATCTATACTCTTAAGAGAAAGAGAAAGCACGGTGCGAGTTTATATGACACACCCCCAAACAGCCTAATATTAGCATGTTGGTTTGTGGGTCTCATTTTTAATATTATTTTCCATTTGACAATGTTTCTTTGAAATATTTATCCTTGTGAAAATATGTTGCAATCGAAAATAGCATTCGAAATCACGAGACGTTGTGAATACATCTTTATTAATGATTAGTCTAAATGTTTATTGTTTGAAAGTATTTTTGTAGTCAGGGCTGGCATCCACATCATTGTATAGTTATATTGGACCATGGTTTTTAGTCTACATCCAAGCATCATTATAATCAATCCCTTCAAAACGGGATTCGAGCACCAGACACATTTTATTTTACTGCTTGCAGATATAAAACAAGTGTTCCGACAAAGCACATGTGCACTGCAATTGAAATAAAACTGAAACTAAAATGTATAAGACATTTGGTGATTAGATTAGTTTCTCAAAATGTATCAAAATCCCACGATCATCTTTTCGGCGCATTCAAATGTGCCGTGATTGGCTTTCGATTGTATCGAAGATATTAGAGCTATTCAAAACACAGTAGTTATTATAGATGGCGAAACTACGCAATACTTCTCTTTGAACTCTTAAGTGAAGCCTCACGCTTCCATAGTCGGTGGAGGCCCTGCAATTGTCAAGCTAAGAGATCACTTTGTGAAACTCAATGAATTTTGGCCATCATGGTCTATGCACATGTTCGTGATATTATCCGAATTTCTTATATAGAGGTGGTCGGTTGGTACAGACTGTGTGACTTGTGTTCATAAGAAAGTAATCGCAGGGATCCGTGGAAGTCACTGTTGGCTGCGTTCAAACAGGAATTGTAGCTATAGATCGGAATGTACTCCACATATCTTAGCATTTGCCATTGTGTTTCTTTCTATTTTAAGGAACAATGCTGTTGATAATGGCATGCTTGCATCAACATTCTCTTGTGATTCTTTATTATTGGCATTATTTCAAGTTGGAGTCTTGTGCTTTGTTTTCAAGGTGCAGCTGCTGTGTGGTTGGCATCTAGCATTTTCTGTGTTGTGATCGTTGTGGGATATCAATACGACAAAGCACACTTCCATTCCAAGCAAATGATCTATTGTGGAACCAAACACGCCAAGCACACAACTGGGCAAAGAGTCTAAAGAGTATATTTCCGTGCTAATACAAAACTACTATCGAGTATCCAAATGCCAGTCGATGGTCTTCCAATGTATCACACATCAATGCACCTATACTTGATATTCCCCTGGTTATGCAGCTACAACCACTTTATTAATAATTTACTCATGTTCTCGTTAAAGGAGTGTGCCTGGCATTTCTTTAACGACACCGTTCTATCTAATGATGATAGACAAATTGTTCTATTGTCTTGGGGACTAATTTTGAAACTTGCACAAACCTATGCGACTGCACTTAGCGTACCTTGTTAATTTTGAAGTCGCGATGATTCTCGTGTTGGTGAGGTATGTTAGCCCTTTGGGGAGTTTCATCCACTTTTAAGTACTACTGGCAAATTGAACAACCATCGAATTCGGACATTAAATACACCTGGAAGAAACGGAAAGTGCCAAGACAATCGCTACTGATAACATGAACTTAACTAATTGCATGCATTGGCGTCATTCTCAGTGCCATACTTCCTGGCGATGGGAGTCTATCACCGCAACATCCCGGATGTTACAGCAAATGCCGAAAGTTCCGCAGAGACTTATAGGCCAATGCCTTCTCTTCTCACACCACTG
>NW_006889882.1:0-3224 GCF_000231115.1 Vittaforma corneae ATCC 50505 | reverse complement strand
ATCACTTACCTTATATCTCTACTTTCTTACCCTATCTTCATTCCTTACTTATTTACTTAGTCTTAAGTACTATTCATCAAGCTATACAGGCTGTATGAAAATTAAATAACACTGCTAACTAAGTAATTTATTTCAATGTCTGTGCAAAGATAAACCACAGTTCTACAGATGTCCTGGCTCTAGAAGGGACAGCCATCTAATGCTGGCGTCATTTCTACGCTCCCGTTGACCATGTAGTTGTTCTGCCTCATCCTGTGGAAGTTAGAGGGATGGTTGAACAGTAATGAGAATGACAGACACTAGTATATGAATGCTTTGTTATTCTTAGTTATTTCTAAAAGCTTCTGAGATAGATCGGCACACGACTCTGCATATGAGCATGCAAACCTGTCTGCATTAAACTCACAGATACTTGCTATGAGATTACTCGCCAGGATAGCGATGAGGAAAAATAATGAGATCTGGGCGCTCACTGTCACGTAATGCTTTAGTGCAGACTTGTTCTCATCCTTCTTAATATTCTTCACCAGAAAGCACATTGCTAGGGATGCAATAATGTAGGGTGCAACGAAGATGGATAAAAGATCAAAGTGTCTTGCATGTTCTATCTCGTGCAACAGCAAAGCCTTGACTGCTTCAAAGCTGTTGTTCTGGATCGTATCCTTGCCAATCATGATGCTCATCATAGATTTGAATGGAACAATATTGCTGGCTGCATTGTCAGAAAGCATACCACCTACAACAAACACTCTTGAAATGTCAACATCGAACTCGGCAAAAAACTTTTCGTATTGAGAAATATCCATTCTGTTCCTTTGAAAGCATTCAGTAATGGGAGTACCCCCCCCCCAGAAGATAGGGTGTGAAATATGCTCGCAAGAGAGCCACTGCTGCAACGAGACAGTTGCCAAAAATTATAAGACGAGTTGTTGATACCTTTGAGGTAATGAAGGAAACAAGCTTGACAATGCCGTATGAGATTATAACGCCACCTATAATGAAAAATAACTCGGTTGCTACAGCATATGTTACTAACAACAATAAACCCAATACTTCCCAGAAAACCCTTTTTCTTTTCGAATATATATGCGAAACTTTATAGTGATCAGGTATGTACTCAGATGCCACATCCAGTACTGCAAGGAAAAATAACACTATCGGTTGTACTAAAATAGTGCCATACCCAATAGCAATGTACAAGATCATTTGCAACCAATAGTCCACATTTACAAAGCAGAAAGTAGTGGGCATGGCTGTGTTTACTACTATCTTGGTATTCTCTGGGTAGAACCACCATAACCCAATGCAGTAATATGCAAATGCTGCCACAAGAATAATCTCTCCAGAGCTGTGTATTTTGAAGACTCGCTGGCCATTACTTTCTTGATCACAGCATATGAAGTACTGAGAATGTGCCTGAGTCATACAATGAAACTTGCTCGTTTGAGTCTTCCAACAATGCTTGCTTGCTCAGCAGTTGCATTCTGTGTACCGAGCTCTATATCAACTAAGAATCTATCTGTAGTGGCTAAAGTAGACATCTTTTATGAGGTGGAAAAATACAAACAAAATTTATCTAGAAAAAGTAAAAAATTGATAAAAATTTCAGAAAAATCGGAATTGTTCGGAAATAATCTTCACCAACGATAGACTACACACTTGTACATATTGACATTAATTATGCATACCACACATTCATTCTAGAGCCCCAAAATGTATAGGAAAGCATCACCAGCAGCCCCCAATGCTTGTATTCTGCTCTTTTCTCAATATTTCCACCAGCTTGCTGTCCTACACAGCAGTAAATCCTTGATCTACTTGGGACTCCCCAACTCCAATGACGATGTGTGATTCTATTCATTGCCATCATTCGCTATGAGTTTGCTCCACTCTTGTTCCACCTCCACACAGTAGGTCCTTGTGACTACCAGCAAACTTCAAGTGCTCTCTTCCATAGCCTTACTGTCTTTGGATGCAATCTATATGCTATCTTGTCTTTCTATATGCATCATCCTCATCATAGCGGAGTACTACCCAAGCATATTACTTGAAATCCCCTAATTGTCTCAAAAATAATCTTAGCAATGCCTGGTAATAATCCTGGCTTATTGCTTCTAAAGTACAAGTACTTTATAGTTTCCAACCCTCATATTTCAGCTGGTAATGATTTTAATTTACTTGCATGAGGCCTAACTTCTCTAGCCTCTTAACAAAGCCATAGTGCAAGGAATATACCGATCGTCCTCCATTTCCTGGATATACAAGAGGATTTAGATTTTGAATGCTGCCTGGTCTTGTGCCACTGTCTGAGCTCTGAAGTGTAGCTCCCATGAGTACAACTAGACTGCAGACTGCTTTATGTGTCTTTCTTCGTAGAATATTTATTAGCATGGGTATGAGCTAAAAAATTTTTAAATATTTTAATTTTGACAGGAAATCATAATGACATATCTCCAAGTTTAAAAATCATAAATTGACATGCGTATACGTAAGATTTAACTACAAACAAGACAGTAATTGCTGGCAATAACAATATTAACTATACTGATAAATCTTTGTAAACAAGTCCTACCACTCAACGATTGTTTTTGAAAAATTTTTGGTATATTGACAGATGTCAAATATGACATGCCAAGTGCAATCACTCCAGACTGTATTTGTGTGTCGTTGGATAAATAGCACTGAGTGACATTTAGTCTATGGCTCACTTATGATTCCTTGTGCAAATCAGAACGTAAGTGAGTACTGTTGATCGTCTAAATATCTAGTGCAGAATGCAAGCATATTCCCCTGTAGCAGCTGTAGCTGGAGATTGTATGTGGGTTATCCATTTTAAACACACATAGGTATAGTTAAACCATAAAGTGATAATACATACAGTTGGTTTGCATTTATTTAAGCACTAGTCAAAAGAATGGATCGGACAAGCCATTGCGTGAACATAAATTAGATTACAGAAACCTGTTCTTGTCCATGCGACAAGTCCTGTATATCGTTCATCTATCTATATAATTTAATAGCATATCTATCCATATATCATTTATATATCCTTCCTTCTACCCCATCCATCATCCATCTAATAAATATCTATTATCATATCTAATCTACCTTACATCCATATAACTAATATAATCCATCCAAAATCCTATCTTCTTATGCATCTGGCTAATAATCTATCTAACTTAATATATTCTACTTATTAGTCACATAACTGCCTACTCAAT
>NW_006889881.1:0-3649 GCF_000231115.1 Vittaforma corneae ATCC 50505 | reverse complement strand
AGACATATTTAAATGTATTGATCGTATTGATCTCAATAACTGTTAATGGAGAAGCATACAAATTTCGTAATATTAAATGTTTCCTTAAAACTAAATAAAATCCTCCATCATTGACAACTATGATTTGGCAATTGTGGTTGAGAAACACGTCAAATAAGTCGATTTAATTTGAGATTTTCACAGTTTTATACTCAAATTCCAATAAGTAAATAAATGCCGTTTTTAATTAGCTTTATGTCTCTAAAAATTAAGTTTTGCATTGATATGGTTATTTAATTGGCTATCGATTAATATTAAAAATATATATGAATGTGGTTTATTCAATTTGATGCTAAGGGCATTTGATGGTGCCATCTGGAAAATATAATGCTGGTGAATGCTGCACCTATTAACGATGCATTTTCATGGTAGTAAATACCTATAAGTCGTTTGGGTTTTGGTAAGATGTTTTTGTTACATTTTGATAGCTCTTTTCTCAATAATATATTATCATACTCCATTCCTAAAATAGTACCATTTGTAATCAATGAAAACTCATCATTGTCTTGTGCTGCAGCTAAGATCATTGGTGCCAATATTTTGTATGTTCTTTTCTTAAAATCTTTAAACACTTCGCATATTGTTCTTTCAAATAATGTTATATTTTCTCTATTTACATCACTATTTGATACTTTCTTGCAAATATCATATATTTTAAATGTATCTAAACTATCGATTTCTGACTCTTCAAATACTTCGAGCTCTTTAATTCTTTCTTTAATAATTTCTTCAAGTTTCATCCCTGCCGTTAACACTTCGAGCTTCCGATATTCTGATTTTGTTTGTCCATCAACAAAGAACTTTTTTGAACACTCATCAATATTAAAAATATTATCAATATCAAATGCTGCCCACTCAGTATTTACAAGCACCACCTTATCATTTTTCTTTATCAAATATCCTGCGTTTGTGCCTGTTCCAATAATCATGCCTATCGGATTTTTCAGATTCAAGGCAAATCCGGTCATCAATGTTGCAATTACATCATTTAATACACAGTTTGCCTTTATTTTTATTTTTTCCAAATTTAAACTTTTATTTAGATCTTCAACAATGTTATTACTATTTAGTCCCTCAGGTGAAAACCACCAATGCTTTTTACATGCTACAAATTCAGCTGAGGAAAGGGATGTTTGCTTTATTGTAAATGAAAATGATAGAGCTGCTGTTTCGGGAACCTGAATTCTTGGTGCTTCATTTTTTAACTCATTTAAAAATTCATTTGTTTTTTTGGCCACCCAATTGTTCCAGGAATATTTACTCAAAGGTTCAATGTTGTTTTCTACTGCGAAGTCTAATCTTTTATTTTTAATAATATCAAATTCAGGCTTTATGTTGTCTTTTTTATAGATACATTTTATGAGAGATATTTTTAGTGATGATCCACCCAAATCAATTACCAGAACGGTTATATCCATATCATTCTTAATTTGGCTTCTAAACGTGTTGACCTCCTTAATATCAATCATTGAATCCTCAAATTTTTCAAATTCAGGTCTTTCTTGCTCAGATATAATCAATGAAAGGTATCTATCGTACATAATTTTTTGGTCTTCCAATGATAACATTGGGAAATAGGAATGTCGTTTTCTTCTAACCATATATAAACAGCGGCATAGTATTGAAATATAAAAAATAAGCTTCATGTGTGGGATAGGCAAAATTAGACTATAAATATGTTTAATTGTTTTTTAATTTAAAATACTATGAATATTTGTTTGTTTTTTAATTAAAAACAAACAACTACTATTGCTCAAAAAAGGATGTGCTTAAGTTGGTTTCGTAAGCTATGAATCAATAGAAATTGAATCATTGAGTCGTATCAATCTCCAACCAACAATCACAAGACTTTACATATCCATGTAGATTAACCACACAACCACAATGTATCTTAATAAATATCAAGAAGCTGTTGTTGAATTGCGATTTTTAATTAAGGTAAAGAATGGAATTTGATATTTTTAATAGTATCACTGATGTGTGAGTAATATGCCATCATGCCTGTTTCAATATAATAACTCAAATGTTTCCCTAGAACTCTGTGTTTATATTGTTTAAACTTTTAAGTGGAAAGGAAATATTTGTAGAGAAGAGACACGTAAAACAAAATAGCTTTTATCTGGCATGAAATTTAAGCTAAACTAGAAAACTTAGGCTATTGAAAGGAAAGATCAAATAGACTCAATGATTGAAACGAGATTGCTTATGTTTAGATCGTATTGGAATTCTATGTGATGGAGATTTCTAATGAAGAAGTATCAGGAATCTTCAACTTTAATATTTATGATGAAATTAGTTTGGCACATATAATTAAATTCTACTTTGATCGTTTCATAGCTTGAAATAAGTCTCGCATTTTTTATCATATGGTGTAATTTTTCTCTTAAGTAAAAAAGGTAATTTGCATTTCTTCGCTTCAAATCATTCTCTTATAAAACAAGTCTATTGGAAATGCAAGGTTGTTTAAAATTAGCACCTAAAAGTTTACCCCATACTTAAGACTGAATATGCTAAAAAGCTAAGAATTTTCGTCCATATGTATGAAAAGACAAAATCTTAATAGCCACTAAAAATTTTCAAGTTCTGGATTCCTCTAGTTATTTTTATTTTGCTAGAAAAGTGGTTGTGATGAATAAAAGCCGTTAGAACGATGCGTATCGACCTCTTGCATAGCAAACACATTTCAGTACATAGTAAAAAAATCAACAGCTTATCTGTAAGGTCTTGGATTTTATTTTTATATTTAATTATAAATTCACTATTTTATTGTGCCTGAAACATTCTATTGCCTACTAGTAAATTATACAGCGATATGATAAAATTGCGTAAATGTTCTCCAAGAGCTAATGAATTTAGTCTTATAATTGGTAAAATCAGCATCGAATGATATTCATAATTTTTAATGGTCAAATCACAAATTTAAATATGTCTTTTTTTAACCTTGGAGTAAAAATTTTTGTTAATATATCTTCCCTAACTAATTTTAATAAATATTATTGGCTGCAAAATGTCTATTGCATTGGTTACTTTGAGTCGATGTGTTAACTAAAAATGTTTGTAAATTGTTTTTATGAGCATATGTTGTCATATACAATTTCAACTAACTTTGTATGATATATACAAAAGATCGAAAAAGTATAATTATAGGATCGTACAGACTTTACTTTTAAATTTTACAAGCAATGCCATGCGCTTTTAAAAATCTTTTTTAAGCATTTCTCCATCTTTATTTGATGCTCTTGTTTTTGTTAAGGTACGTGATATAAAACACCGTAATAATTATACCTTGTTATTATTTAAGCATTTCCTAAAAATGGCTATTGAAATTTAGATATTTTTGACACTGTTTTTCTTATGGCCATGTTTATAGAATATAATTTTCTTGGTTGCTATTAATTGATGTATTCGTACCATTTAATTATATTGCTTAACCATGGCCATTATTATACAGTATATTGTATGTCTGCTTTTTTATTAGAATTAAAGAGACATACAGTGCGAAAAAACTATCTCAAACAGTCACGGGTATATATGCATTTTGAAAGTATTTTATACTGCTTAACATTATTTTTTTTCCACAAAGCTCACTCATCCAACCATTATAAAGTGG
>NW_006889880.1:0-3690 GCF_000231115.1 Vittaforma corneae ATCC 50505 | reverse complement strand
TACGAAAATATAACAACACAGTCTAGTTATTTTAAGCTCATATGTAATATTTGATTGTCTTTTCCTTTGACTTTGACGAATTCTGTTAATTCAAAATTTTTATATAAAACCATCAAAACTCCTAAATATTCAACGATAGCAAACAATGCCTTAGTTAAATTATAATCTTGGTTATTTTGGCATCTTGTGCCCACTCTTTTAATTCTCCATTTTATTCAATTTACAATTGGTGTTTCTATGCTTCTCAAAAATATAAGTAATTTGTCTCTAATGACCCCCATGAGACGGTGGATTTTTAAAATCATCTTTATTATTCTTTTCTCAAAAGTTACATGCTTGGCAAATGCATATAGATATATAACAACTGATAATTTACGTACTGACAGTCGTAAGTTACAAAATCTATTTTCTAGTATCCATAAGAACGCATCTGAAAATATATCCTATCCAGAGATGTTTAATCACATTCGAATAGACAGAGAATATAACACTTACATATTTTTTCTTAAGTTTGCAAAAATAACTAATAACTTGAATCAAGCCACTGATATCAACGAAAATATAATTGTAGAGAATTTCTCTAAACATGCTGCTTCAGATATTAACTTCAATCATAAATTGCATTATTATATTGGTATCAACACAAATATACGTAAAGAAATATTAAAAAATCAAAAGTTTACAACTTTATTTCGCATTGATCACAATGGAATTAAATCACAAAAGCTCATTGACAATTATAGAAACAAAAGAAAACCTAAATATGAAATTGATATAATGTTTTCAACAAATTATATAAGTGAAAATTTTGAAGAAGATTTAAAATATGCTACTTTAATCAAAAAATCATATGATGCTAATGAAAAAATTGCCATAGAAACGTCGCTATTCGATAGCAAATTGTTTTTTGAAGTTTATAAAAACTTTGTAAAAAAGAATGAGAAATTAATAAAAATAAAGCGTTTAACAAAGCCTGGAAAGAAATTATCGCATACTCTCAAAACGCGTTCATTCCATGTTTTAGTTTTTAAAAATTTTTGGTCGAAAATAAGGGCAAATTATATGCATATTGGAAATATTATTAAATTGTGGAACTGTCTAAGCAGGCACTTCATCGTGAATGGCAATGACAAAACCGTAAAAAGGTCATCAAACAATGATCTTTTCATATGTTTTTGTGCAAGCTTAGTCACCACTAAAAACAATAAACAAGTACTAAATTTCTTAAATTATAACCTCAAGAAGTCCGCAACATTTCATATGCATCAAAACTACAATAACTCTACCTCATCAGAAAAACAAGTTGATATTAACGAACGAACAGAGTATATGCCATCGAAGACATACTTGTATTTTGAACTGAATGATACTGTTGATGAAAATACGATTTTTAATATCTTTGACACATTTTCACATGCATTATTGATATTAACCTCCAAAGTATCAGAAAAAATTATTTTTCAAAACATTAGAAATATATATCGTGAGACAGATGAAGTTAGATATCATGAAATGTATTTTCGTTGTATTTATCATATTATAAAAACCATTCAATTTACAAAGATGTTAAAGGAGTCATATTTAAGCAATATTAAAATAATAACGAATTCTGATACACGACTATCGTGCATCATTGATGAACTCGATATATGTTTTTATAAAATGCACAAGAATGTTTGTAAATTATTCAATCAGTGGGTCATTCCATATTTGAATGAAATTAATCAAGGAAGAACATTATATCAAAAAGTTGAAGACAGTAATCATGGAAAAAATTATGACAAAATTTTTAAAAACAAGCGATATTTGAAAGATTACATTTGTAGCTTATTAGCTAAATGGCTCAAATTAATTGATAGTTGTGGTCTTTTGAATGCTAAAGCCCTGAAGTATGGTATTTATATTAACTGCCTTAGCATATTAAGAACACATCAAATCATTTATACATTAGCATCTATGCTTACTGCAATAAGTAGCAAGTCAATTCACCATCTTAACTTTCACCTACTTCTTGAGCACATTGTTCTCTCGCAATTCGATCCAGAAAAAGTCGAATTATTTTTCGATCAATATGAACAATACTATAAGATAAATTGTGGAAATAGTAAATAAGTTGATAGAAAAAATACAGATGAGCACTTATTGCTAGCAATGTTATGTGTGTATTTTCTTTATTATAATAAAATAACATAATTACTTTCAATAAACCATCGTATTAGCTGTAGTAAAACATTTTTAGATGTATTTTAAAAAAGCATTGATAATTTAAAATGATTTGCTAAATCAGTTGCAACTAATTAGTGGATATCTTTGAATTTATTTAGTTAATTTCATGCCACTATTCAAAAATCAAAATTCTCAAATCAAACTACATATCAGCAATTATGTTTATGGAACATAACTAACATCAAGGATAAGGATTGCTAATCTTTTAGGTTACTTTTATTTGATTTAAATTTTCAAGTTACGCTTGTGTCTTCAAGCATATTCCAATAAATGCAAAAGACAAGCTGAATAAAATATAATTCAATTAATATTTTAGATGTGTAGCTTTTGACAGAATAATTGTCTTCTAATCATTCATTTAAGCATACATAAAATTTTAGTTAACTTTCTAGACAAAGCAAATTTTAAATGCAGAAATATGATTGATTGTATTTCATTTTAGTATAAACATTTATAGACTTAATCTTAACATAATAAAACTATTTGCAATATTAATTGACTGTATAACATCAAAAATATATATATAGTAGTTTATTTCTCTCCTGAATTTTCTGATTTAGCTGTCAAATCATTCAATTCTTAAAGATTGATCAAACAAAAACATTAAAGAATAAAGTTGGGGTAGCAATGGAAGAAAAAATTGAAAATGGTGTTAGTTTGGTTCTAACTTTGGCAAAAATAGAAAGCGATTATTTCCTCGATATTGCGGATAGGCATGAAATTCGATTGGTTATTAAACAGATTGACTTTAACTTTGAAAAAAGGGGGCCAAATTACAACAAAGAAAGAGATGCCAAGAGTATGATTTCGCTTTTTTTAATATTAGAGAGATTCAAAAAACAGTTAATATTCGAAAACTTTGTTCTTAACTTTGTTGAATCTGAGATAAATGTATTTGCATCTAATCTTGACTTACTTGCATCAGATCTCTATGAACATGAAAACAATAGAAATGGTATCCATAAAAATGCAAGCTCTGCGTCTATTCAAAACAATTTGTTATGTAAGAGGCCTGAATCTTACATGTTTAGCCAACAGAGAATTAAAAATAAAAGAGCAAACTATCCTAAAAAAATATCGAGAATTTTGAAAAACTGGTTAAAAGAGAATATGAACAATCCATATCCCTCAGAATCTGAAAAGGCTATGCTTATGGAGCTTACTGGCTTGGACGTTACTCAAATTAATAATTGGTTTATTAATGCAAGAAGGCGAATTCTACCCTATATGAAAAGTAAGTATATCAAATATGAATGAAATGTATCATTTATTTTTGGTTAGATATTATTTTGCTTTTATTTGATTAAAGATTGAGGCTGTAGATAAGATGTTTTTGCAATATATTTTGTTGCAAAATTTTAACATAAATAAGGAATATGACGAAAATATTGGTTGGATAAATGATTATTATGCCATATTTTATAAGGTCTAATTTTAAGTTGATATGTTTGCCAGTTAGCATGA
>NW_006889879.1:0-3853 GCF_000231115.1 Vittaforma corneae ATCC 50505 | reverse complement strand
GCTTCATGCTGATACATCGGGGTAAATCAGAAGCCTATAATAAGCAGATTTGTGCCCAAAGATTAATAGCCAGGCAGTGCTAAAAAGACAGCTGTTCCTAACGATGCATTTTTTATTTATTTTGCTATTTTACGAAAGCCCGATAGCACAGGTGAACCGAATGATTCTGCACTTGTTTCCCAAGCAAGCCATTTTAAAATAAATATACCAGTACGATCAGGCAGTATCGCATAGCCTACTGTTGCGGTATCATTAGTTTGAAATATATAGTCTAAAAATATTGTAATGTGGCAAAATGCAGATGCTATTTTATTTAGTCTTTCTTCCTACTTGCTCTAAAATTTTTCTTAAAAATTTTTACCACCGTGAAATGCGCAAAGCAAATGTTATAAAAACAACGAAATTATATTTTACAATTTTGCTAGCAATGCAAACTGTACTTGCTCGCGACGTAACTGCAACAAGAGACCTCGAGTTATCCACATATAGTGAGCATTACACCTCAGACTATCTGTTTTCCAAGCACCAGGCATTTGTTCAGCAGGCTCAACAAGAGAATAACGACTCAGGCTATTCTGAGGATGAGGAAGAAAGGAGTGATGATTTAATGAAAATTGATAGGACCCAGGCAGATATCGAGCAAAATTCAAAAGAATTCGCACAATCAGATCGAACCAATACTTATCAAAGATACGGCGGTGAGCATCCGATTAAAAGGTCTGTCTCTTCCGTGATATTTGACTTTTCTTCTCTAGTGCCATACTTACTTATTGTATTGGGTGTCGTAGCCAGGCTTGATACAATAGACATTCCTGACTTGGCAAAAAATCCGTTTTTGATTGTTTCCTTTTATATGCTTGTTTCGAGCTGCTTGGCAATGCTTCTGCCACCTCTGAAAAGAATTCATGGTATTTTTCTTCCCGTATACATCAACTTCTCAATTCTCGCAATCGGATACTCCATGTTCTACTTTCTTGTGCACAATATTAATGCTTTTCTTTCTGTTCTTCAGACTGAAGAACATATGGACCAGTTTTCCAAGTTCCTTGACTACTTCAATACTTCTGATAAAGATGCAATATTACACTCTACCCACGAAGCCCTGGAAAATATAAAGAGCATTACTGAATCAATATATTTCCAAATAGGAATGATTGTTCTAATTGCCATTTTTACTTTCTTTACACTCTGCTATTTTCTTTCGTTTAGATTTTCATTGGAAAAACTGTCCCTAGTTCAGATACCCCTACTGTTGGGTCTGTCAGTATATTACACATATGAAATTTCAGAGCTGATTTCGCAATGCGATTCATGGTATTGTCTTCCATTCAAGGCTCTAAGGAATATCAACTCTTTGATTAATGATTCATGGTTAAGCAGTTTTGTTAATGAAAATGTGAAAATGGCATGCGAATATGTATTCTGGTGGATGCCCTTTCTTACCGTTCTCGTGGGGGTCTTGTGGATTGTATTTATGATTGATATGGCTATATGGAACACGGTAGGCGACCGTTTTTCAACGAATTCTGATTATTTTGGCATGGAGACAATGATGCTAAGAAATGATTTTAAGTTTGCTGGCCTCCAAGACAGCGAGTATGGTAGCAACGAAAGTTTTATTCCCATTGAGAATGAACCAATGGATAAGTATTGATCTCAATTGCAGATAAGGGAATGTATTTAAACGGTATTTTCTTTATTATGAGGTATACTGAGATGCGTGCCAGACATAATCAAGGTTTTGAAAAGAGAGCAGTCTTTATAGATCACTTCAAGGCATCGCTAAGTTTTTAGACAGAAAGTAGCTAAGTAAAATGCATAGTGTGGCCATCGTTTTTTATTCGTTTTTGCTGTTGCCATTCCACTATTTTGTATTTGTCTTTTTAATGTACACAGATCGATCCCTAAAAGCTTGTTAGAACGTTTTTATTAATATTTAAAATAAACATCACTATGTTATCATTAGTTGATTCGGTGATACTCTTGAGTCCTTTTTGCACATCTGATCTAGGCCCTTTCTTTGTTAAAGCAACCGTTAGATCTATTGCCTTTATTGTTGAAAAAATAAAATCTAGCATATTATAGATAGTGTTCAAACATGTAGTATTTAATCAGTGGTTTATTGTTCTTGGAGCTTCTCTCTGTACTATGTCTAATGTGATGATGCTGAGCCATCATGTGCCAATTTTATGAGTCAGAAACATAATACGATTACACCGATTGAAAGGAGATACTTGCACTACCGAGGCCATCCTAAATGTTTCCAAAGCGAATACAAGAGTCAGACACGTCGCCAGCACTATTTATATTGTCAGCTGTCTGTAGGAGCCTTGCACCATACGGCTGGACTCAACAAGGAGCAGCACATTTGCATAGAAGCTAATTATGGTGAAGATATGAAGTTGATTGTGATTTAGCAATGAAATGTATCGCACAATGGGATCTTTGGTCCGAGATACAAAGCTAACAGGTTGGATGTGGCGAGAGCAGATGGATGTTTAGCTCAGGAGATGAAGATGTAATAGGCAGTGAGCCACACATCTTAATGTTAACAGATGAGCCATGTAATGCGGGAGAATACAGCATTTATATGTTAGAAGTAACAAGCTGGAATCATTCTAGACAGTATTGAGATTATTTTTGAGAAGCCAAAAAGCTTGCTGGAGTCACAAAGACACCACTGTACGGAGGTAGAACAAGAGCAGAGTGAACTCATAGCGAATGATGGGAATGAATAGAATCACACATCGTCATTAGAGTTGGGGAGTCCCAAGTAGATCAAGGATCTACTGCTGTGTAAGACAGCAAGCTGGTGGAAATATTGAGAAAAGAGCAGAATACAAGCATTGGGGGCTGCTGGTGATGCTTTCCTATACATTTTGGGGCTCTAGAATGAATGTGTGGTATGCATAATTAATGTCAATACGTACAAGTGTGTAGTCTATCGTTGATGAAGATTATTTCCGAACAATTCCGATTTTTCTGAAATTTTTATCAATTTTTTTTACTTTTTCTAGATAAATTTTGTTTGTATTTTTCCACCTCATAAAAGATGTCTACTTTAGCCACTACAGATAGCTTCTTAGTTGATATCGAGCTCGGTACACAGAATGCAACTGCTAAACAAGTAAGCATTGTTGGAAGACTCAAACGAGCCAAACGAGCAAGTTTCATTGGACAACTCAGGCACATTCTCAGTACTTCTTATGCTGTGGTCAAGAAAGTAATGGCCAGCGAGTTTGCAAAGTACCTAGCTCTGCAGATGATTATTTTTGGATCTGCACTTGCATACCACTGCATTGGGCTGTGGTGGTTCTACCCAGAGAATACCAAGATAGTAGTAAACACAGCCACGCCCACCACCTTCTGCTTTGTAGATGTGGACTATTGGTTAGAAATGATCCTGTACATTGCTATTGGGTATGGAGGCTTTTTAGTACAACCGATAGTGTTATTTTCTCTTGGAGTCCTGGATGTAGCATCTGAGTACATACCTGATCACTATAAAGTTTCGCATACATATTCGAAAAGAAAAAGGGTTTTCTGGGGAGCGATGGGTTTATTGCTGTTAGTAACATATGCTGTAGCAACCAAATTATTTTTCATTATAGGTGGTGTTGCTATTGGCACTATAATCTCATATGGTTTTGTCAAGCTTGTTTCCTTCATCACCTCAAAGGTATCAACAACTCGTCTTATAATTTTTGGCAACTGTCTCGTCGCTGCAGTGGCTCTCTTGCGAGCATATTATACACACTATCTTCTGGGAGGCACTCCCATTACTGAATACTTCCAAAGGAATAGAATGGACATTTCTCAGTATGAGAAGTTTTTTACCGATCTCGATGTTGAC
>NW_006889878.1:0-4374 GCF_000231115.1 Vittaforma corneae ATCC 50505 | reverse complement strand
GTATCTTTATATTAGGTATGCCTGCAACAAAATATCGGTAAGGATTGTACACAAGAGACGTGGCGAAGCAATTAAGCGAGGAAAAACAGCATATCTGACAAGAGAATATGGGCCAGTCTAAAAGAATGAGCTAATCTTGTATGCTGGGGTAGCCATGTTGCTCAGAATCTGCAATCCCTAGGCTCTTAAGCAGTATTTGAAGAATAAATAGATTTTGAAATCTACATAGTAACACACCAAGACCAATGATGAAAGGTAATTTAATGTTATTGATCAAGAGGGTTATCAGACAGTGCTTCCTCAACGGATAGTCAATGTGATATTGAATTTATATTGGCACGTAGTGTAACTGGATAGGTGTGTTTTCATCTATACTCTCTAGATTTTATTTGTATTTTGACAACTTAAATTCATTAAACGCACAAAATACTTGTGTTTATGTGACATCCCATCTGATACCGTCTGGTCAATATGTTGTATTTTTATGTAGGTGATCATCAGAAACCGGCTTGCCAAAACACAGTCTGCCACAGTGAGGAAACGAAGAACAATGGAAAGCATCCCGGATCCTGTCATCTGCAAAACTTGAACTACTGGTACATGCCCTCGATCATCATCTAGATGTTATTTAAATGGCATTTGGTAGAAGACGGTCGTAGTTTCGATTTTCTAAGGCATTGCGAGTTAATTAAGACACCTGCAAAGAAAACAGAACGAATCCGAATTATTTTGTGAACGCCATCTCATCTCTTGTGAGATTAAAGTTATGTGTAAATTGATATTTGGCAGGGTTTAGAAATATTTCCCAATTCCGGCAGTTTTCCAAAGGCCGATGGGCTACTCTTATAAAAGGAAGTGCAGCTGATCAGTATAGACGAAAGTGATGATTTCTAGATCAACCCAACCCCACTCAAAATTGTGCAGTATTCCTAGTGCAACGGTTAAATTGCAAAATTCGAATAACGCTATTTCAAAGAAAAATGAAGGGGCAGATAGCAAAGTGGCATATACACAAATGGATGTGTTGTGTTTTATTGCACTTTCTACCTTGAACTTAGATTCATAGCTTTAACCAACATACACAAAGTCCTGTGCTATAATTTAAAATATATTAAATATTTTCCACGAAACAAGTTGGGCCTTGGTTTTAAACACCTGCCATCTTTATGTTTATGCTTTAAATTCAGCTCTTGCTCTCACTAAAATTTAATAAATAAATGAAAATGATATTGTTGGATGTTAAGAGGGCAATATTGGCAGGTGTTTTAGTCAGATTTTATTTATACTAGTCCTGTAGTTTTTTGCAATGGGTTTGTCAATGGGACACCTTCACTATGGCTGCGGATCAAAGTTTGTATCTGTTTTGATTGGAAGGCATATCATGAAATGATGCATAGCTCCATGTAAACGTACGGCTCGGATGAAAGGATTGGACAATAGAAAATAAAACTGTATTGGGATTGTATGACATAAAACAGCTCAGATTTTTTATACAAACCAGAAGTGCTAAATAGTAGTGTCATCAGAAGCGATATTAGAATTGCATCCAAGCCTCCTATATATTCGAAAGCGAACTTTATCCAACTTCAAGACCAGGAGCTTGATGATAAAATCATGTGGAGCCACACTGGCATTGAAAACACTTCCTACAGCCAGTTTGAGGAAAACATTAGAACGGTGCTTTGAATAATAAAAGTCGAGGTTTACAGGAACAGCCTGTGGTTGATATGTTAGACATAAGTGTAACTATCAAATGCGAAGATGCCGTGTCTCCCCACACTCATCCGAAAACGAACAATTTTGTAGAAAGCGAAGAAGTCTAGTAAAAAGAAATTTAATCAATATCCGCTGCTTCAGCCATTTGCTCTAATGTCTAAAGCACTTTGGCACGAACCTGAGATGTAAATTTTGAATCACCAAAATAACATGCAATTGTTCTCCAAGACAAAGTTGTACAATGCTCGACAAGTGGATAGTCGTCAGAATTCCCATACTCGTGTATCTTTCAATCTCAAATGGAATATGCGAGATCTGCAAATACAATGTCCTGGGAAACGGCACGGCTGTTTCATGTTTGGTCATTAATCAAATATCTTGTGCCAACCACCCGCCAATCCAATAATAAAAATGGATTGCTGCATGTCTTTATTAAGCCATGCTTTATACCATTGCACAAAGCCAAGTAAGTAATGGGTTTTACACTGATTGTTGAGAAATAGAAGAGACACCATTCAACTTGCCATCAACAGTATTAATACAATGCTCAAGAAAGATTCTGGCGTGCTTTTCGTTAGTAACTAGAACTTCTTTAATATCGGAAATTGTTCATTCGAATCAGAACACCAAAGACATGATGTTTGCATGGCCAATGCTTAGATGATCCCTCTTCGATGTAATATACCGATAAAAGCGCATCAAGGTGTTCTTGAGAAAAGACTATTTTCTTTGGCAGCCTAGACGAATTGGGCTGTGGTATTCCCACTTGTGGTTAAAGCAAAGCTTGAGCATGGCTACGTCTACTTTCAATACAGTTGAGTATATTGGGTGCAATCGGCCAGCACATGTTTCCAAGCACCATCTTGCAGCACAGATGATATACAACAGCAAGCAATTTCCAAAGTGGAAGCCGTGTATGAAGCGAATGAACTAACTAGTAGGTCGACCCAGCTGATTGCATAGAGTCTATAGCCCAGACAAATTACTCTCTGGCATTGTATCAAGATATGGGGAATTGCATAAATTGTTTAGATACATGTTTCCGCACCAGTAATTAATTGGTTGGTATTAATTCCAGGCATACTAATGTTTGTTGACTCAACATTAAGCATATCGTTCGGAGTTGCATTACAGAAAAGTGAAACTGCTTGTTGTTAATTCAAAGTGTATGGCATGATATACAGTCCTACACCATGTCTTTAATATAATTGGACTGGCAATTGCATGCGGATATCTTAAATATTATTTTGTGAAAAGACGAGTCAAATCAAGCAAGTACCAGCCCTGCGAATTGGCCGATTCAAAGAACAAGGAAGCTAGAAATCAATGCATCAGGATAAACATTGTAAATGGATCCCCACAATGTATAAGGCCAGGCCTTGACTCACAACATAAGACTAGTCATTAGAGAAATTCCTGTTAGAGACTAGATTAAGAACATTAAGCCTTGTGTGAAGAATCTTTATTGTTGTATATGACAAAGAAATGCTCAGATATCATTACAGAACAAGATCCACAATCATATCATTAACATCGCACAAACGTATTGCCCAGCGTTCAAATAATCTTGAAACTGCAGGTGCCTGGAATATCTGCACTCCCACAACAAACTAATGTCTTTTAGATACCAGCTGAGATTAAATGCATCTTTTTTATATTTGTGCCAACCAACGAGACCTTGCCAAATCGTTTTAGAAGTGATACAAGGATCCAGCAACCACTCAGATGAATGTGTGGCAATCATGAATGCACTCATAAGTCCGTTTCTCTTTTAGCATGCGCCGTGGCCTGAGATGTGGATGCCATCGTTGGTATGGAAAAGGCACAGAATGCATGCAGATTTCCATGCACTGGAATTGGGTGAACCACACTGGATGATTTAATTCAAACACCGCATGGTTATAACAGGGCACGGTGAACTTTTAGGAATCCAATGACATTCGTTCAAGGAGAATTCATATCACAAGATGAGTTTCCGCAGGCATCATCTACATGTAGGGTTTGTTCATGGTCTATACCTAGACATCAGTCTTGTTGAAGCAAACAGAGACCTTAAATCAGGCCAACTATGATGGGCTCCTGCGTATTCAAGAATGTTGTGGGCATTCCTAATTATGTTTTATTCCAGCACAATTCTTTTATCATATCGGCAATGGCATAATATACTCGGAGTTTATTTTTAATATGTGTTCTGGAATGATTGTGAGTGCTGCGTATCATCTTTCGTTAATGCCATGATCGTCTTGTAAACCTGCACTACAGTCAACCTATATGTGCTGGAAATCCACATTCTAGCGGGTTTCCATCACTCCTGAGAAATCAAAAATGGTGCAGAAACACAGATCTGCCAAATCAACTTATTTGAAAAGTGAAAGACCATTCTTAAAAGAGAAAATCCATTAGACGATATGGTGCTCATTCAGAAAGTACAGTGTGACTAGAAGATGGCATTGTTGATGTTGCTCTGGAGGATCTATTTAATAAAGAGATTTGAGTTTGCTTCAATGCTGCAAGACAAAAGGTGTGCAAAGAATATTGGGAATGACATTTATGAATACCGGTAAAATATACTCAATACACATTTAGAATAAGAAAGTACAAAGGCCGCTGTGGTGAGAATAGAAAAGAGTTGTGTTGCGGTATTTCAACGGAGCATAA
>NW_006889877.1:3336-4403 GCF_000231115.1 Vittaforma corneae ATCC 50505 | reverse complement strand
ATAAATCTCATCTTTAATAGTTGGATACTCTTTGTGTTGGGCAAGATTCATTCTTTCAAAGTACTTATTGATTATTTCAGAGATTTCAGGATGATTCAGAAAAGTAGTAAAACAGCCAGTTGTATCCTTGAAAACTCTGGGCTTGGAAATTGAACTGGCCGAGGTGTTGTCAGTGGAAGTACTTTGGAGCTGTTTTTCTGAAGGATTGCCAAGTGAAGATCCTTGTTCGGTATCCACCACAGTGCAACTGGCATCTGTGGAGAATAGAGTAAGAAATCCAGCCGGCAGTACTCTGATCAGATTACTTATAGTTTTGACGGACAGTGACAAGCCGTGCATGGGTGTGCATGCAAATTTTATATTGTACAAAACTTAGCGATTTAATTTATCAGTTGATTTTAGTACGACAGAGAAAGCTTAAAGAATAGTAGATCTGTGCACATAGCATCTTTTAGAATATGTCCTTGCATCCTTTATTCAAATAAGCCTTGTTTGTGTGGAAGACAGTATGATAGGAATATAAAGTGTAGTGTAAGTAAGAAAAGTAGTGGACATAAAACAAATAAGTAGAATGAGGATAGATCAATATTATATTGTAGTAGTTAGATTAATGGAGTACATGTGGACGTATTACAGGTATGATGTTAGAGATGGATTAGATAGGGAGAAGTAGTAGCAATATAAGATACGATTGTTGGGATGAAAGAAGATTTTGGAGAGGAGTAGGTGAAGAAGTGTCCAGATAGTAATATAGGGATAGATTAATATACTTTGATATACAGAGAAAGGAATAGATAGATACTAGTAGTTGGAAGAGTAGGAAAAGATGCTAGGGTAGAAGGTGGGAGTGTATAAGAGATATAGAAGATGGACAGGAGTAGAGTATTGGGATATGAAGAAGCACAGTAGGGATTGGGAAAGACCAGATTGACAGGGGAAAATAAAAATATAGTAAAAATTATTTAGAAAAATTTTAGGGGCTTGTTGGGAAAGCAGCAGCGAGGAGTGGTTGCAGGACTTCCGGCCGGTGGAAATTTCCGCAGAAGCGGAGCGAATGTTCCACAGTA
>NW_006889877.1:0-1154 GCF_000231115.1 Vittaforma corneae ATCC 50505 | reverse complement strand
ATAAGTGAGATAAGAAAGGAATATAAGTAAGTAATAATAAGTAGTAGGGGAGGTGATAGGTAAGTATAAGGAGAGAATAATAAGGGTAAGTAATTGAGAATAAAGGAATAGTAAGGTAAGAAAGGAGGAGTAGTAATAAGTAATAAGACAGCTAATAGCTGACTAATAAGTAACTAAGTAAGTAATAACAGGGCAAACAACTAACAAACTAAGGGTAAGGAAGTGATAAGAGAGATAATAAGGTAAGAAAGGAATATGATAAGTACGTAATAAATGGAGTAAGTAAAAATAGAATAGAGACTAATGGAGGGTAGAAAGAAGATAGAGGATGTTGAGTAGGAAGTGAAGTAGATGTTACAGGAATATAGGAGGGATGATAGGAGATGGAAAGGAATTGATATAATAAGATATATAAGTGGGAAAGAGAAAGTATAATATATTGGAAGGCAGACTAGGTATTAGGATATGGATAGGTGAGTGAGGTGGTGGCTAGTGTACAAGAGATGTTGATATGGAGAAAGAAGGGAATATTAGGAGAATTGTACGTAGTAAGGAGAAGTAGAGTAGTTACGACAGGATTCTCGGCACCGCCATCTTGTATATTGAATGGATATGTTCTGTTCAGCACCTCTTGCGACAGTGCTCTTTTTCCTATCGACCAGCACGAAAAATTTTTCAAGTTTTTAGAAATACACATTGATACGGTCGATTGACGAGACCGGTTAAGTAATATGGACAACATCTTGATATATCCAAGAAGGCCATATTGTATACGAAATGGGGACATTGGAATTTTAAGAAGTATATTTTAGTTAATGAGGATTACTATTATAGAAGAAAGTAGGGTGATATCAGTAAGAAGATGAAGGAAGTATGGGGAGAGATGAGGAGGGGTAATAAGAAAAACGAAGTAAGTGAGGTAAGTAATAATACGTAATATGTGAAGACAGACGAATAGAACCATAGTTATAGTTAGATGGCTAGAAAGTGAATAGGGAAGAAGGAATGGGAGAGCTAAGCAATAAGAGGGAGAGTAAGAGATGATAAGAGACTAGTAGGAGTAGTGGGTAATAGGCTATAAGTAAGTAGTATAAGTGAGGAGAAGCTAAGTAAGGAATAAATAGTAAGTAAGAGATGATAAGGTTGAGTAGGGG
>NW_006889876.1:0-4587 GCF_000231115.1 Vittaforma corneae ATCC 50505 | reverse complement strand
TGGAGGTCTGCATGGCCGGCGATGAAAATATGCCAACAAAGCACTTGAGTATACGATTTAGACGAAACCTGGATGTAATCAGGTGGCTGGTTCTCTACCCGCTCGGTACATCCTATACCTTAGCATCGCTGTACTTTCTAAATGCCAGCCTGTCTGTTTTTATTAAGGCAAAATCGATGCATTTTTGAGGGGGAATGTTGGCTCGGCAGCACTGTTTGCCGATTTGGTGTGTGCTTGCAGGTCGAGTAGCAAACTGGATGCTGATTTTTCTTCCCTGGTCTGCCATCTCGAGAACATAATAAGCATGTGTGTCTGCGATGGATTCTGCTACGAGCTGTACTGCTACATAGGACTGCTGACAAAGTTTAAAAGAATCAAACTCGCCGACAGCGACCTGAGGAGGTGCAGCAGAGGCAGCCAGCATCTGCACAAAAGCCCAATGCTGGACTCCAGGTTTAACTGCCCAATAGTGAAGGATGTCCGAGTACCCACTTTTCTTTTCACCAGGCTCTCTTCAAAGATATTGATGTTCCTTTCCGAGCCTAAGCATGACAAAAGCTACACAGCCAAAGTCCATCAGGCATTCAAATTCTACATGAGCATTGGGATCCTGCCCAACAAGATGTTCGTCCACAAGCTTTATACTCTGCACTCTGGCAAGGACTCGCTGGTTGACAGGATACTTGAAATGGATCTGCTGGAAGCCGACAGAAACGCTGAAGACACCCTGAAGAGGATATGTGTTTTGTTTAGTCGCAGTCTGGATGAGTCGTTAAGGGCCAAGGAGGATATCGGCGCATTGTACAAGCTGTTGTTTGACAATTTCAGGATGCTCAGCCGTAACATCCGCATGGTTGCATCGCTATTTGAGGAAATCTGTAAAGTTCACATACGGAGAATCGGGAAAAGCAAAGATGTTGAAGAGCTGAAAGCCTTGCATATGTCTATGAACATTTGTGAAAAGTCTTTGGGAAAGAGGAGCGAAAAAGTAGAGAAGCTGCTGAGGGATAGGGCGGCTGAGCTGCTGAAGAAGTAAGCACATTGTGGCTAGTCTCTGTTCGGTGTCTTTCAAACATCCTAAAACCGGAGCAGCTTCGGCATGGCATTTTGAATATTCTGTGCATTCTATACTCTACCCCTGGAAGATGGTTTCGCTGCCACATGTACCAAGAAACACACTCCAATCGAAGTATGAAAAGCCGTTGTACTATTTTAAAGATGTTAAGCTAAAAATGGATGGATTCAAGTTTGAGGAAGCAGTGGAGTTCGATGTGAAAGACCCGCTTCCGCTCACCACTACCACATATGCAAAAGACAAGAAAGTGGCAGCCATGAATGACTTGTTCTTTGTGTACATGAGCAACAACAAGGAAATAGCAACGATCGTCCTCCGAAGGAATGTCCAGTACGTGAGGGATGGCAGTGAGGCTGCCAGCCATCGCAATAAATCCTCGCATGTGTCCGAGGATGGTGAAAAGACAGAAGGGCCAGATTGCTGTTCAAAGTTCTTCAGGTTTTGCAAGCTTGTAGAGAAGGAGTCGATCAGGATTAGATTCGACAGCGATGTGAACAAAATACTCTTGAACGGCGATCAGATAATCTTCATGCTAGTCGACAGGGTGGTGATTTACACGCTGTTTTCGACCAGCACCATTGAGGCCAAGGCGCTGGACATTGCTGTAGATCGGTATCTTTACATACTGACAGAAGACGCGGTCCTCATTTACAGCGACAAGCTTGTGAAAAAGATTAAGATTGACAAAAAGTGCAGGTTTGTAGTTCCCACACCGTCGCACATATTTGTTGTCAGACGTGCGGTTGTCTACAAAATAGCAGGGGACGTGGCAGAGCCGTACTTTGATGCGCTTTCGTATATTGATGGCTGTGTCTTCGATGAGAAATTCATGTACCTGGCTAGCGACTATGGGCTCTTCAAGGTTGGGCTCTACGACAGAGAGGTTGCCAGGATCCAGTATGCTATGTGGTCTTTGAAGCTGTATCTGTGCTGCAACCACATAGTTCTCTTTAACTCCAACTCTGGCCTGCTGTTCATCGATAAGAACGACTTTTCGAGGTTTTCTGCAAGGAATCTGGACATTAGCCTTTGCAGCATAGCCACGTACAGAAATACCATTGCGTACATCTGCAGCAAGGAAGTCATATTCTGTGAGTATGTGCATGCCAATGGGAATCTTGAGCTGGCCGACCCATCTCCAAGCGAGCGTGTGGAAAGTGGCACGACGCCAACAGAGGAGATAGGAAGGACAAGGTCGGAACACCTGGCTCCATATCCATATAGCTTGTATGGGATGACTGCGTTTAATAGGAAGCCCAGTGCCTTTTCAAAGCTATTGGGTTTCAAGAGTGATCCAGAGGCTCCAAGGATTGCTAAAATGCACGAAGTTCGTACAGCCCGCAGCCCGCGTGCCATGTCTGATAAGCGTGCCGGCACAGAACATGCCCAGACCAATAGCGTCTCCAGGCTGCTCCCATCTCCAGCTTTGACACAGGTCCAGGCCGATCACAAAGCTAGCAGTGGATCCCCAAAAAGACACAGATGCATTCTGGATGCAGAAAGCACTGGCAATCCTTATACTGCACTCTTCGGCCAGAACGAGAGGTTTGTGGAGGATCCCCACATTGCAGTTGCCATAGACGAGGACAGCCTGTCCGAGAATGACATGGCCAGGATTAAACACGAAGTGAAGAAAGCACACCGCTACCTGCAGAGACAGGCATGCTCGACCGAGGAGTCGTCCAGCGAGTCTGAAGAGGATGGGCTGTTTTTTGACGAGTTGGAGAACCAGGGTCTGGAGATAATCACCCACCCGGTGCTTCAGTCAATACCAGAAACATTCAAATCAAAAAAGAAGTGCAGAGCAGCTGGCAAAGTTCCAATGTATAACGTGTTCAAGAGGGTGTATTCAAGGCTTGGACTGAACCATCCAATTACATACTCGGTGCCGCTAGAGGCTGTTGCCCGCGGCAAGATGCGGGCGATTGTCTGTTCTAGACGCCAGACTGCCTATCCAAAGTCGTACTTTTTCATCGAAAATCATTTTGACTACTTCAAAAGAATGTTCAACCCCAGAAATAACGAAGACGAAAGACCCTACAGAGGTGTAATATACTCATTTATTGATGACGAGTTCAAGAGGATTCTTGGATACAGGCAGGCAGTGCAAAGTAGATCTGAGCAAAAGCTCGATCCCGTAAAGAAGAAACAGGGAGGATTCTAGTAGCCGATGTGTGCGCTTGCTGCCGTCTTCTATCTTGTGTAGTAAAATGCTTCATTAAAGCTGACTCTGGTACTTGGCGTCTTTTCCTTCAGTGACAGCACCTTTGACTTAAGGCTTTTGTCATCTACAAACTCTGCGATTTCGTTTTTGTTGTCCGCAATTGCGCTTTTAAAATGCCTCATAAGAAATTCGAGAAATGTGGAATAGCTCCTGTCGCTGCACATTTGTGCCTTTAAATGGTCGGCACACAGCTTTTTCATTGACGATGTGCTTCCTGTCTTGAGGAGTCTGGAAAATGCCATGTAGAATAGCCTGTCAATGCTCTTGTCTGCTATTAAGGTGCCTAGCAAATTCTCGGCCAGCATGTACACATTTTTCTCCAGCTCCGACTGCTTTAAGCTGAGGATCATTCTGAACACAGTCTTTCTCTTGTTCGGAGCCGAGAACAGGTGGTAGATTTTCTCAGTCTCTGTTCTTTCTCTCAAGTGTGTCTTCACCTCGTGTGTCGCTTTGAGTCTTGGCTGTTTGAAGACATTTTCGTCAACTTGCTTTGCTCTTTTGAACATGGGAGGGCTATTGCAAAAGTTTAACAAAGCACACCATTTTGAAAATGTGCATGTAACAGTGCGGACTGGACCTTGGCTGCTAGTGCAATACTTAATAGGTTAATATTCTCCTTAAAGCACCTGAGGAAGTTCTCCTTAATGAAGACAAAGTCCTACATGGTTCTCAGGGCAGGATGCACTCTTGTCATCTTTGCTGTCGTTCTTGCAAGCATAGCCTACATGTGCTTCTTCATCCTCAACAACAGGATACTGTCCATAGAAAGATCGCTGGCCGTTGGTAGAAAACTGACGCTGCACAGCTTTTCAATATCACTCGTCTATCTGAACGTCTTTGCAGCCATGTTTAATGCATATGCGTTTAACCTCGCCTCAAAATGGCTAATGTGGGCCTCAATGTGGTTTGCAATTGCCGTCAATTCTGTCGGGCTATTTGCAATCTTGCACATGAGATATACCGGGTCGAGCCAGACGAAGTTTCTGCTGGAGTCAACCCTCTTCTCGACACAGGGGTTGATATTTACTCTGCAGGATGCCTTTGGCAACACAGAAGCACTAGCAAATAAAGAAATGTTTCTGAGATGCTATGAAAAAATTCTGTCCTGGTTCATCAAGTTTGAGTGTTTCTGCATAGTCGGGTTGAGTATTGTGGCATTTGGAGCAGCAGTGCGGCAGTTCATGAAAGTCCACGTCGAGGAGGAAAGCCCGCCTGTAATTATGACAGCAACAGTGGCAGAGCCCGTATCTCTTCGGAGCAACTCAAATATGATTAGAGTGAGGTAAAT
>NW_006889875.1:2167-4921 GCF_000231115.1 Vittaforma corneae ATCC 50505 | reverse complement strand
ACTTACGAACCCCTTTTCGTCTTCTATCCTCTCTGCCACTCCAAAGTCGAACAGCTTGAACACAACCTCATTGTTTGGCTCCGTCTTTCCCGCCACATTTCGTGCAAACAGGTCCTGGTGCACGTATCTCTTACTGTGGACACACTCTAGGGCCTCGAGCAAGTCATGGGCTATCGTTCTGAGCACAGCGATGCCGCCGTTCATGACACAGTCGCCAAATATTGGCACATCCAGGTACTCCGAGACATACCAGGTGTTTCCAACTGATTCACCGCTGTATGAGTCTCTGCGGAATGCACTGATTATGTTGGCTATGTATGGGGAATCAAAGTTGGTTATCAGCAGGTCGTTGATGTTGTAGTCTCTGCTGCCAGCCAGCTGCTTCAAGATGTAGAACTTAGTGTCGATCTTGATCTTGAACACAAAGAATCCCTTGAGATTTTCAATATGGAAGCGGCAGCCGGCATTTCTGTTTACCGAGTCTAAGATCAGCCCTGCCAGATCGTTGCTGCCAATGTTCAGAACATCCAGTATAAATGTGATCTGCTGCAGAACATCCTTGTTTCTGTCGGAAACAGAGTGGAGAGTCTCAACTGTATCCTTGCTTGTTTCGTAGTATTTGCTAGGTCTGGAGCTCTGAAGAATGGGCTGCGGCTCAGCGTCAGGGCCTGCATAATGCATCGACGGCTCATCTCCAGAAAATATCGGTATGCTGTGGATGTTTTCTATGAAGCTGAGTGTTTTCTGCTGGGATGTAAGTGTCTGCTGGTGCTGCACGAAGAGATAGACACACGACACTGACAGAATGAGCATTAGCAGACCCAAATACTTTCTTATGCTTTTGCTGATCATCAGTAACTACGGCTGATCCCAACGGAGAATGATTGATAAGGGGCACGCATGGCTATTGGCCGGAACAGGACTATGAAGTTTTTGCACTTGCCATATGTAGGCTTTTCACTGCAAGTTCGATTGAGGAGTGGCCATCTTCTGGTGCATGCATTTATTGGAACAAACATTTGCCTGGGCAGGCTGTGGATCTGATTGCTTATGGAGGGTGTATTTATTGTTTGTTTCTCACACCCATAGATGAAGCTAGGTTTGGTTGCGACTCTTTTCACAACTGCACTGGGCAGGCTGGTCCTGACACACTCTGAGATTGGTGCACACAGGCCACTCCACACCACCATGCACTCTCAGTTTTATGAGGTTAGCAGTAGAAGAGTAGACACAGTTCCTGTACTCACAGATCTTGTTCAGCATGTGCTTGAGAGGGATGAGCTTGTGTTTACAGTCGGTCGAAGAGAGTTTGCACTCCGGCCGCTGGAGTGTGTCAAGGTGAATGGAAGGACGGGCACGAGCAAGATTCTCGGCAGATTTGAGAGGATGAGCACGTCACAGAGCCAGTTGGTTCTGGTGTTCTCGGATGGGGGCACGGGACATGAGTGTATTGTGAAGATATCAGCGGGCGAGGAGCTCCCGGGCATTAACGAGTGTCGGTACAAGACCGTCCTGTATTTGAAGCTCAGGGATGCATTGCAATCCGAGACAGAGAGAGCCATTGTGGTGGTGTCGAGCCGGCCTACGGTAGGATCAAGACTTGCCGATTTGTCGAAGCAGGGGATAGAGTGTACAAATAAATGATATTTTTGTAGACAGAGAGTATGAACAGATGGTCTGAGCCAATTGGGGTTTGCATAGTTGGGTATTGACTGGAAGGCCTTATGCAATGTACTTATATGGATTGCCTCTGTTGTTTGCTCTCCTTCATGCCTCCAAGCCAGAGATCTCCTAATCCTTTGGGAGAAGCAGAGCATGCAGATGCCAGGTAGCTTTTACCCCGTGTTCACTAGAAAGAATGGGCCACGATGTGCTATTGGGGCCGTGACCTTCTGGACCGATGAGAGCAGCCAGAGGAGTAGATGAGGACAGCTAGATATATGTAGGGAATACCAGAAGGTGAAGAATAGGATCGATGGCAGGAATGTCCTTATGGCGTGGAGCCCGGATGAGTGCAGATAGGCCATTATCACTAATAGAGTACTACCAGCAATTAAATTGATTCAGACAGTACACAGTTTTTGAATTTCTGAAACAACAAATCTTGAGATATCATTTTATTATGTGATGAGCTGTGCACTAGGCTACACCATGCTAATCTATTCGCAAATTCACAAAACAGTCTGGAGTGGCATACTTGGCATCGGTCAATATGCTATTTTCAAAACGGGTTTTGGGTGGCAGGATTGAATCTCAAAGCTTTACCAACCAGTAGCAGTTGGATGCTGACAGCAATTATTGTGTTATTTTTAATTAAGCTTATACCCAATTTCCCTGTCAAAATTAACAATTTAATTAATTTAAAAATTTTTTAGCTCATACCCTAATGAATATTGCACGAACGAGAAAGGCATACGAAGCAATCTGGAGTCTACTTGTGCTCATGGGAGCTACACTCCAGAGCACGGACAATGGTGCAAACCCAGGTGGAATCTATAGCTTTGGAAATTATCCTGTGGATACGACTGAAATAGCTATATATTCCCAAGGCATTACATCTATTGACAGCAATATTAAGAGACTAGTGAAGCTAGAGAAACTGGATCTCAGTGTTAACAAGCTCAAGGCACTACCATCTGAGATAGGAGAGCTGAAGGATCTAAAGATGCTATATCTTAATGGTAATGAGCTCGGAACATTGCCACCCGAGATAAGAAGACTAGAAAAATTGCAATGCCTGTATCTTCGTAATAA
>NW_006889875.1:0-1482 GCF_000231115.1 Vittaforma corneae ATCC 50505 | reverse complement strand
GAATTTAAAGACATTGCGTCTCTGTTATAACAAACTTGAGACACTCCCAGTTGAGATAGGAGAGCTGTCCGGTTCATTGCAATTTCTGGACTTAAGAGGCAATAACATTTTAGAGGAAGGAGATGGAAAAAGGACTCTGGGCAAGAAAGAACTGAGAGAGATATTTGAAGATCGTGTTGTGTTTGATGGAGTATCTCACAAGGATGATAGTGAGTCAATTATTGAATAAATCAATTTACAAGCTTAATGTAGTTCTTTCTCTTCAATTCGTGCTTTGGATGTAGGAGTGTGTCTTTACTACAGTAAGTCCTCAAGCATGTCTCGAAGATTCTTTAGTTTGTTCATATCCTTCTATCCTAGTCTTCTGGGACCTTCTTGGGCACTGAAGCCGTTCCTCTTCAGATGGGCTATGTGCTCGTAAAATGCCCTCAGGAGCATTTTGTAATACAGGATAAGAGCCGTAGTTGGCGGAAAGCGTGAGACAAGCAAAAGCACAGAGTGGTAGGATGTGGCGATTCTTTTGAGGACTGAGTTGGTTATGGCCAGTTCAAATACAGGAAACTAGCTTTGAGGCTTGTTGTCTTTCTCTGGAGACAAGCCAGTGAGTACATGGTAGTATCTCCACCAGTTCTTGTTTGGCAATAAACATTTTAGGTACTGCCCTTGGGTGCAGTGGCTGGCATGACTCTTCCAGACAACAGCTGGGATACATAAGTCGTGTTTACCAATGCCAAGAACCACAGACTAAATCAGTAGTAGCAGTCTCAAAGAACATTGTGTAGAGGATAAAGGTTGAGGAGGCATTAAAGTGCTGTATAAACTACATTAGCATTAAAGATCATTTAATCAGTTACTGGCATCCAATCCATCTGACTCACCAGGTCTGTCTCAACAAGCTCGATGCCTGCTTCTTTCAGTTTCTCTTTCACATCGCTAAGCGGAAGACTCATATCTACCACCTCTTTCTGGACCACTAAGGTTTGTAGATTTGGGAAAACTTCTTTAATTCTTGCATCAATCTTTGATACAGGATTTCTAGACAGGTCTAGACACGTCAAGTTTGGCATAGTTCTGTATGTACCTGTGTCAGCATCAAAGTAGCTTTGAAAACTGACATGCTCAGTTTGTTTATCACTCCAGCAGAGACTTTTAAGACCAGCGAGGTTATATAAGCATGGTACCTCTGCTAGCCCAACATCAATCAAAGACAACACTGTTATATTGCAGAGATCTGTGCTGTTCAGTGCAGCAATGTCAACAGTCGTTTTTTCTATCCACAACTCTTCAGTTTCACAGTGATTAGTGAGAAACTTCCATGCCTTGATTGGAATATGATGAAATTCAAAATCTGATACCGAGATTAGATAAAGTTTGGATCTTGATAAGTGGGGATCCCATAGAAATTTCTCAGCTTCTTGAATGGCTTCCTCTTTTGGACTACCATCTTCATTTAAAAATCCACATTTCATATGCATGCAGTGA
>NW_006889874.1:4474-7145 GCF_000231115.1 Vittaforma corneae ATCC 50505 | reverse complement strand
TCCTTCCTTACCCTTAGTTACTTACTTATTATTACTTTATTCTCAAATACTTACCTATCATCTCTTACCTTATTACTCACCTTCACTTCTATTATCTTTATTACTCCTCCCCTACATCACCTTACTTACTCTTACTTATTACATCTTTATCTTCCCTTATTACCTACCCTTCCTCTACCCCTAACCTAGCTTCCTTTTACTTATCCCTTATGTACTACTTACCTATATTACTATCAACTATTAATCTCTCTTTCAATATCACTTCCTTACCTCATACTACCCTATTCCTACTTGCTTATATCATCTACCTTATTACTATTCATATCACTTAACTACCTTGTTGTTACTTAGTTACTTATCTTTAAGTTACATTATTACCTATATTCCCTTATCATCTCTCATATCACTTACTTAGTTGCCTTATTATTTATTATTACTTATTACTTCCTTATATCACCACTTACTTATTTATTCTCTTCTTTCTATATTTCTTAGTTCCTTATCATTAGTCTGTTCCTTATTATTCCTTACCTTACTTATTTATTATTCCTTACCTTAGTTACTTGGTTCGTCTTTCAATATTCCTCATTATATCACCTTGTCCTCTTCTTTCCTTACCTCCTATCTCTCTTACCTTATTTATCACTCATATTACCCTATCTTTACTTACCTTATCATCTCTTACTAACTATCATCTTTCCTTTACTATCCCTTACCTTCTCACTTATTTCTATCTCCTACTCTTATCTTTCTAGAATTCCTTATTACTTACTCATTATCTCATCACTTAGTCTTACTTATTTATTACTTCCCAATATCACTTCCTTATTAGTCTTGATTACTTAGCTATCATCACTTACTTATTATCTTACTCATATCTCTCTTACCTTATCATTCCCTTATTATTACTTCCTTTCCTTCTTATCTCTCACTTTACTCTCTTTACTTATTATCTTATCTTTATTACTTATCATTCCTTCCCTTATCTTCCTTATCACTTCTCTCTTTCCATACCTCTTTTACTATTCCGTTTATTACCCTCCCTTTACTTATTACACTTCCTAGTTAATCTTCCTTACTTATCTCCTTAGTCTTCCTCTGCTTTTCTCTCTTCCTCTAGCCCCTATAATTTTTCCTATATTTTTACTAGATCCCTACCATAACTTTACCACTATATTTCTCTTTTTACTTACTCTTTATTCTCCTCCCTACTACTTACTTACACTTAATATCTAATCCTAAACCCTTACTTATTCTTCTTACTATTCTTCTTACCTTATATCATCTATATTCCCCTATTACTACTCATATCACTTCCTTACCTTATTTACCACTTATTATTAGTTAATTATCTTACTTACCTTATTTACTACTTTATTTATTACTTAATTACCTTACTTACTCTTATCATACTTCTATTATCTCTTAGTTCTTATTTCATTTACTACTCTTATTATTACTTATTCCTTACCTTATATCACTCTCCTATTTATCATTCTTCTCTTACTTATTCCTTACCTTATCACTACTCTCCATTACTTCACTTCCCTAATATTCCTCTCTCCTCTAGCCTCCTATCTTACTCCTAACAACTATTAGTCCGTCTTCATATTACCCTTACTTATCACTTACCTACTTATCTTTCTATTTATTACCCCACTTATCATTCTTTACTTCATTTATTTACTTAGTCTTAAGTATACCTAGCCTTTCCCTACTTAGTTACCCCATTCCTACTCATATTACTTCCTCACCTTATTATTACTTACTTCCTCACCTTATTATTACTTATTCCTTACCTTACTACTTATTATTAATTACTTCCCTTACTACTTATTATTATACTTATTTATATTTATCATCACTCTCCTTACTTCCCTATCATCCCTTACTTATCATTAAGCCATACTACTTACTTAATTACTTATAGTCACTACTTATCTTACTTACTCATTTCTCTTACCTTACTATCCCTTATACTTATCATTAGTTACCTATCACCTACCTTATTCTTTCTATACCTAGTTCCTTACTATTCACTCTTATATTCCTTTTACTACCCCTCATCACTTCCTATTCTATTCATTACTACTCACCTTATTTTATCCCTTATTCTTTAGTCTTCTCTATTCCTTACTTATATCTCTTACCTTATATCATCTATACTTATCATTCATCTTTACCCATATCCCTTCCTTACCTTATTATTACTCATATTACCTATATTACTTAGTTACCCTATTACTACTCATATTACTTTCTTACCTTATTATTACCTATATTACTTCCTTACCTTATTAGTTATTGTTACTTACTTATTATTACTTTATTATCTCTTACCTTAGTTACTTATCATTACTTACCTATTCTTACTTATTACCTTATCTTTCCTTATATCACTACTTACTTATATTACTTACCTTATTATTACTTAGTTACCTACTTATCCTTATTACTTACCTTACCACTACTCATATTACCCTGTTATTACTTCCTTACCTTATGTTACCCTATTATCACTTCCCTTACTATTTCTTATTCTCCTTATTTATTAATTTCTTACCTTATTTATACTCACTTCCTCACTTAGTCAATTAATTAATTTAGTTACCTTATTTCATTATTACTTATACTACTTACTTACCTTATTACTACTCATATCACTCTCTTA
>NW_006889874.1:3118-3682 GCF_000231115.1 Vittaforma corneae ATCC 50505 | reverse complement strand
ATTAGTTATATTACTTGGCTATCACTTACTACCACTTACCTTCCTTCTTATTACTCACCTATTATTTTCCTTATCTTTCTAGAATTCCTTATACTTATCACTTACCTTACTATTCCTTATTATAGCTAACCTACCTTATTCTCTCTACCTTCCTTCTTATTAATCATCCTTATCTTTCTATTTATTCCCGAGCTTACTCTTATTATTCCCTATTTATTTCCCTTATTACTACTTACTTATTCATCATTACCCATATCACCTCCATATTATTACTTTCCCTACTATCTCCTTCATTATTACTTATAGTCACTTGGTTCTTTATCCTTATTATTATTCCTTATCACTACTTATCATATTTACTCCCTCACCTCCTATCTCTTACCTTATTATCAATCCTCTTACTCATCTGTCTTCATCTCTTCCTTACCTTATTTTTTACTTATTTATCCATTCCCTAGTTATTTATACCCACTTAACATAATTATTAGTTACTTGCTTACAGTTATTAATCTTTCCGTATTTACTAGTCCATTCCTTATTTACTAGTCTCTTACTTAGTCTTAT
>NW_006889874.1:0-1211 GCF_000231115.1 Vittaforma corneae ATCC 50505 | reverse complement strand
CCTACTCTTATTATCTCCTTCACTTCCTATTTTATATTCACTTATTAACTTAGTCCTTCCATCACTACTCTCACCTTATCCCTCCATCTTCCTTCATAACTAACGTATGTGCATCCTCATTCCATGTTCCCATCCAACTACCTCCCACTCATCTATCTTCTAGCTCTATCAATTTCCTCACCTCCCTTGTCCGACTATACACTTATATTCCATCACTCTCATAGCATCCAAGGTGTCTACATCTTCTAGCAACTAACTAATCTATCAAACTATCCAAGGCGTGCTGCATCTGTAGCGTAGGTGCTACTAGCCAGCACCTATCTGCCCCTACCACCTTTCCCAAATCCCTACATACACCTATCTCTTGTCTTCATCTCTGTTGTCACTTGGTTCTTAATATCTAGCTATCCTATCCATCAGCTCTAGCTAATCTTCTTCTATTCCCTAGTCTGTCCTCACCTCCTCTTCACTTCCACTCCACTATCCACATCCCCCCTTATCACCACTTCGTACTCTTCATCTAACTAATCTATCAATCTTCTACCCTTCTCAACTCTTCCTACTCCTTTTATTGTTGATCCTATATGCTACTTGAATTTTACTACTTAAATGTCTGACGTCCCCATTTCTCCTAGAATAATACTCATCTCATGTTTCCCATACATCAAGACATGGTATATCTATCTTAGTGGGTCCTGTCCGGAATGATGGTATCCTCTGGCCATTTAAAAATTCAAAATCTTTAGGGTGCCATGGCAAAAAGTGCTCTGATGGTAAGAGGTACTAATACAACAACTGTATCTTAGAATCATCCATCTTTGTTCGCGAGAATCCTCGTAACTAATCCTCAATTCCCTACTCTTCTCCATAATATCTCAACTTATATCTAGTCTGCCTTCCAATACATTATACCTTCCCTATTAATCTACTTACTCTACTTAATATCTTTCTTACTCCTCCTTCTAATCCAACACTAAGTCTATACAATACCCCCTTCATACTATCCATCTATTATAATCTTACCCTCCTATTATTCTTCTTTCTACTTCTCATCTAACATCTTTCCTTATTCACTATCAATCTCTACCTTCCTGATCTCCTACTCAATACCACTTCATACTCACCTCACCTCTATCTACTTACTTCTTCCATACTTCTCTTATCTTCTACTTCTCTCTTGTCCTGCTGCTACTCACAAGCCACACGCCTCG
>NW_006889873.1:0-7833 GCF_000231115.1 Vittaforma corneae ATCC 50505 | reverse complement strand
ATTGTTTGGCTCCGTCTTTCCCGCCACATTTCGTGCAAAGAGGTCCTGGTGCACGTATCTCTTACTGTGGACACACTCTAGGGCCTCAAGCATGTCATGGGCTATCGTTCTGAGCACAGCGATGCCGCCGTTCATGACACAGTCGCCAAATATTGGCACATCCAGGTACTCCGAGACATACCAGGTGTTTCCAACTGATTCACCGCTGTATGAGTCTCTGCGGAATGCACTGATTATGTTGGCTATGTATGGGGAATCAAAGTTGGTTATCAGCAGGTCGTTGATGTTGTAGTCTCTGCTGCCAGCCAGCTGCTTCAAGATGTAGAACTTAGTGTCGATCTTGATCTTGAACACAAAGAATCCCTTGAGATTTTCAATATGGAAGCGGCAGCCGGCATTTCTGTTTATCGAATCTAAGATCAGCCCTGCCAGATCGTTGCTGCCAATGTTCAGAACATCCAGTATGAATGTGATCTGCTGCAGAACATCCTTGTTTCTGTCGGAAACAGAGTGGAGAGTCTCAACTGTATCCTTGCTTGTTTCATAGTATTCGCTAGGTCTGGAGCTCTGAAGAATGGGCTGCGGCTCAGCGTCAGGGCCTGCATAGTGCATCAACGGCTCATCTCCAGAAAGTATCGGTATGCTGTGGATGTTTTCTATGAAGCTGAATGTTTTCTGCTGAGACGCAAGTGTCTGCTGGTGCTGCACGAAGAGATAGACACACGGCACTGACAGAATAAGCACTAGTAGACCCAAATACTTTCTTATGCTTTTGCTGATCATCAGTAACTATGGCTGATCCCAACGGAGAATGATTGATAAGGGGCACACATGGCTATTGGCCAGAACAGGACTATAAAGTTTTTGCGCTTGCCATACTGTAGGCTTTTCACTGCAAGTTCGATTGAGGAGTGGCCATCTTCTGGTGCATGCATTTATTGGAACAAACATTTGCTTGGGCAGGCTGTGGATCCGATTGCTTATGGAGGGTGTATTTATTGTTTGTTTCTCACACCCATAGATGAAGCTAGGTTTGATTGCGACTCTTTTCACAACTGCACTGGGCAGGCTGGTTCTGACACACTCTGAGATTGGTGCACACAGGCCACTCCACACTACCATGCACTCTCAGTTTTATGAGGTTAGCAGTAGAAGAGTAGACACAGTTCCTGTACTCACAGATCTTGTTCAGCATGTGCTTGAGAGGGATGAGCTTGTGTTTACAGTCGGTCGAAGAGAGTTTGCGCTCCGGCCGCTGGAGTGTGTCAAGGTGAATGGAAGGACGGGCACGAGCAAGATTCTCGGCAGATTTGAGAGGATGAGCACGTCACACAGCCAGTTGGTTCTGGTGTTCTCGGATGGGGGCACGGGACATGAGTGTATTGTGAAGATATCAGCGGGCGAGGAGCCCCCGGGCATTAACGAGTGTCGGTACAAGACCGTCCTGTATTTGAAGCTCAGGGATGCATTGCAATCCGAGACAGAGAGAGCCATTGTGGTGGTGTCGAGCCGGCCTACGGTAGGATCAAGACTTGCCGATTTGTCGAAGCAAGGGATAGAGTGTACAAATAAATGATATTTTTGTAGACAGAGAGTATGAACAGATGGTCTGAGCCAATTGGGGTTTGCATAGTTGGGTATTGACTGGATGGCCTTATGCAATGTACTTATATGGATTGCCTCTGTTGTTTGCTCTCCTTCATGCCTCCAAGCCAGAGATCTCCTAATCCTTTGGGAGAAGCAGAGCATGCAGATGCCAGGTAGCTTTTACCCCGTGTTCACTAGAAAGAGTGGGCCACGATGTGCTATTGGGGCCGTGACCTTCTGGACCGATGAGAGCAGCCAGAGGAGTAGATGAGGACAGCTAGATATATGTAGGGAATACCAGAAGGTGAGGGATAGGATCGATGGCAGGAATGTCCTTATGGCGTGGAGCCCGGATGAGTGCAGATAGGCCATTATCACTAATAGAGTACTACCAACAATTAAATTGATTCAGACAGTACACAGTTTTTGAATTTCTGAAACAACAAATCTTGAGATATCATTTTATTATGTGATGAGCTGTGCACTAGGCTACACCATGCTAATCTATTCGCAGATTCACAAAACAGTCTGGAATGGCACACTTGGCATCGGTCAATATACTATTTTCAAAACGGGTTTTGGGTGGCAGGATTGAATCTCAAAGCTTTACCAACCAGTAGCAGTTGGACGCTGACAGCAATTACTGTGTTATTTTTAATTAAGCTTATACCTAATTTCCCTGTCAAAAATAAACAATTTAATCAATTTAAAAATTTTTTAGCTCATGCCCTAATGAATATTGCACGAACGAGAAAGGCATACAAAGCAATCTGGAGTCTAATTGCACTCATGGGAGCTACACTCCAGAGCTCGGACAATGGTGCAAACCCAGGTGGAATCTATAGCTTTGAAAATTATCCTGTGGATACGACTGAAATAGATATATATTCCCAAGGCATTACATCTATTGACAGCGATATTAAGAGACTAGTGAAACTAGAGAAGCTGGATCTCAGTGTTAACAATCTCGAGACATTACCACCTGAGATAGGAGAGCTGAAGGATCTAAAGATGCTATATCTTAATGGTAACGAGCTCGGAACATTGCCACCCGAGATAAGAAGACTAGAAAAATTGCAATGCCTGTATCTTCGTAATAACAAACTAAAGTTATTGCCCATCGAAATAGGAGAGTTGAAGAATTTGCAGGCATTGGATCTCAATGGTAACAAACTCGAAACACTGCCAGCTGAGATAGGAGAGCTGGAGAATCTGCAGTACTTAGATCTCAATGGTAATGAACTCGAAACATTACCACTTGAGATAGGGGAGCTAAAGAATCTACGGTATCTGAATCTTGGTAATAACAAGCTTGGGATACTATCAACTGTGATAAAAAAACTAAAGAATCTAGAAATACTGTGTCTTAGTAATAACGAATTTGAATTATTACCATCTGAGATAGTAGAGCTAGAGAAACTGCAATGCCTGTATCTCCATGGTAACAAACTAAAGTTATTGCCCATCGAAATAGAAGGCTTGGAGAATTTACAGGAATTGGATCTCAATGGTAACGAGCTCGAAACATTACCAGCTGTAATATGGAAGCTGAAGAATTTAAAGACATTGCGTTTTGGTTATAACAAACTCGAGACATTGCCAGTTGAGATAGTAGAGCTAGAGAAACTGCAATTCCTGTATCTCCATGGTAACAAACTAAAGTTATTGCCCATCGAAATAGAAGGCTTGGAGAATTTACAGGAATTGGATCTCAATGGTAATGAACTCGAAACATTACCACTTGAGATAGGGGAGCTAAAGAATTTAAAGACATTGCGTCTCTGTTATAACAAACTTGAGACACTGCCAGTTGAGATAGGAGAGCTGTCCGGTTCATTGCAATTTCTGGACTTAAGAGGCAATAACATTTTAGAGGAAGGAGATGGAAAAAGGACTCTGGGCAAGAAAGAACTGAGCGAGATATTTGAAGATCGTGTTGTGTTTGATGGAGTATCTCACAAGGATGATAGTGAGGCAATTATTGAATAAATCAATTTACAAACTTAATGTAGTTCTTTCTCTTCAATTCGTGCTTTGGATGTAGGAGTGTGTCTTTACCATAGTAAGTCTTCGAACATGTCTCGAAGATTCTTTAGTTTGTTCATGTCTTTCTATCCTAGTCTTCTGGGACCTTCTTGGGCACTGAAGCCGTTCCTCTTCAGATGGGCTATGTGCTCGTAAAATGCCCTCAGGAGCATTTTGTAATACAGGATAAGAGCCGTAGTTGGCGGAAAGCGTGAGACAAGCAAAAGCACAGAGTGGTAGGATGTGGTGATTCTTTGGAGGACTGAGTTGGTTGTGGTCAGTTCAAATACAGGAGTAAACTAGCTTTGAGGCTTGTTATCTTCCTCTGGAGACAGGTCAGTGAGTACATGGTGATAGCTCCACCAGTTCTTGTTTGGCAATGACTACTATGGTGCTGCCCTTGGGTGCAGTGGCTGGCATGACTCTTCCAGACAACAGCTGGGATACATAAGTCGTGTTTACCAATGCCAAGAACCACAGACTAAATCAGTAGTAGCAGTCTCAAAGAACATTGTGTAGAGGATAAAGGTTGAGGAGGCATTAAAGTGCTGTATAAACTACATTAGCATTAAAGATCATTTAATCAGTTACTGGCATCCAATCCATCTGACTCACCAGGTCTGGCTCAACAAGCTCGATGTCTGCATCTTTCAATTCATGTTTCACATCGCTAAGCGGAAGGCTTAGATCTACCATTACCTCTTCTGAAAGTATTATGAGGGGTTTACTTGTGAAGACCTCTTTAATTCTTGCATCAATCTTTGATACAGGATTTCTAGACAGGTCTAGATACTTCAACTTTGGCATAGTACCGTTGCCTGTCTCAGCATCAAAGTAGCTTTGAAGATTGACATAGCCAATTTGATTATCTTTTAAACAGAGCCATTCAAGACTTGTGAGGTTAGATAAGCATGGCATCTCTGTCAATCCAACATCAACCAAATATAACGCTACTATATTGCAGAGATCTGAATGGTTCGGTGCAGCAATGTCAATAGTCGTTTTTGATATGCTCAGCTCCTTAACCCCACAATGATCAATGAGAAACTTCCACGCCTCAATCGGAATATGATCAAAGTCGAAACCTGATACCTCTAATGTTGGGAGTTTAGATTTCGACAAGTATGCTTTAGCTTTTTGAATTGTTTCCTCTTTGGGGCTACCATCTTCATTTAAAAATTCGTCTTCGTTTAAAAGTTTATATTCGTTTAAAAATTCATATTCGCTTAAAATTCATATTCGCTTAAAAATACACTGCCTGTTGGACTATAAATACAGTACAGTGTCATTGCCACTACTTCATAAATCTCATGTTTAATACTTGGATACTCATTGTGTTGGGCAAGATTTACTCTTTTAAAGTACTCATTGATTATTTCAGAGATTCTGGAATCATTCATGAAAGTAGTAAAGCGGCTGTCATCCTTGTCCTTGAAAACTCTGGGCTTGGGAGTTGAGTGGGGTGGGATGTTGCCGGACTCATCACTAGAGATGGAGATACTTTGTAACTGCTGTTCTAAAGAATCATCAAGTGCAGACCTTTGTTCAGTGCCCACCGCAGTGCAGCAGGCATCTGTGGAGAATAGGGTAAGAAACTCAACCGGCAGTGCTCTGATCAGATCATTTACAGTTTTGATTGACAAGCCGTGCATGGGTGTGCATGCAAAATTTTAATAAAAATATGGTCGATTTAATTTATCAGTTGATTTTGGTATGAGAGGGAGTGTCAAATGTAGTGGATCTGTGCACAAACCAGATAGCATCTATTCAGCTTATAGTATGCAATACAGTGTGAGACAGGAATATAAAGTGTGGTATAAGAGAAAAGTAGTGGACATAAAACAAACAAGAGATATGAGGATAGATCAATATTACATTGTAGTAGTTAGACTAATGGAGTATGTGTGGATTGCATTATTGCAGATATGCAATGCTAGAGATGGATTAGACAGGGAGAAGTAAGTAGCAACATAAGATATGATTGTTGGGATGAGTGAAGATTTTGGAGAGGAGTAAGTGAAGAATGTGTAGGTGGATATGGTAGAAAAGGAGATATTTTGATACACAAAGAAGGGAATAAATAGGTACTAGTAGCTGGATGAGTGAAGGAAAGATACTAGGATGGAAGGTGGGAGTGTATAAGAGAGATATGGAAGATGGACATGGATAGGAGTAGAGGATTGGATAAGTAAGATATAGATAAGGGCCAGATTGGCAGGGGAAAATAAAAATATAGAAAAATTATTTAGAAAATTTTAGGGGTGAAAGCTGGGAAAGCAGCAGCGAGGAGTGGTTGCAGGACTTCCGGCCGGTGGAAATTTCCGCAGAAGCGGAGCGAATGTTCCACAGAGGTGGCCCGAGTGGAGACACCGGACAGAACGAGACGTGTGGCTTGAGAGTACCGGCAGGACAGGAGAAGATAAGAAAGTATGGAAGAGAGATAGAAACAAAGATAGAAGGAGGATATAGATATAGGTAAGTAGTAGATATAAGTAGAAAGGATACTAAGAAGGTAGAGGGTGAGAGATGTTGAGAGAGTAATAGTTTATGAAGGCATGTTACGGATAGATGGGAATTGAAGGATAGTTAGATGGGAAGAAGTGAGCAGGACTAAGAAGTGGGTAGGTTAGGGTAACTAAAGACTAACCTGAGATAAGTAGTGGACCCTAGTTAGTATAGTTTCCAAGAGAATAAGGCTAGATAGTGTTTTTAGTTAGTAAGAAGGGATTGAAGTGGAAATGAGATATAGAGTGTATTGAGATAAGGATGGAGAAAGACGACAGGGGATGCAGGGAAGGTTGTACGTAGTAAGGAGGAAGTGGGGTGAGTTAGTCACGGTGGGATTCTCGAAGAATGACGATTGTGGTTGATTGTAAGATTATTGCTCTGTTAGCACCTCTTCCCATCAGAGGTTTTTGCTGCGACAGGACCCCTAAAATTTTTGAGATATTTTGAGATATTTAGATGGCCAGTGCACACCAAGGAGATATTGGGGAAGGGATAGTACTAACAAGAAAGACTAAGTACTAACAATGGGTGATAGTAAGGTGGCAAGCCAGTAACTAAGAAGCTAAATGATTAGCCATAGAACTGTTAATACAGATAGATGCAGAGTAAGTACTAAGAGGACAAAAGGAAGGTGAGGAAGAATGAGTATGGGTAATAGGGCAGCTAGGGAGGAAAGATTGATAGATGGATGATAGGGTATAATAAGAAGAGAGTGTATGGAATATGGTAAGAGGGAAGAATATGATAAGGTAGGGAGTAAGTAATGGAAGGGTAGGAGATGTTGAAGGAGAGAAGTGATATGGAAGTTAGTAATGGGAGGCCAAGTAAGGAAATAAATAAGACTAAGAGAGATGAGGAAGTAATTAAGTAAGATAGTGGGCAACTAAGAAAAGCAGGACTAGCACAATAACAAGTAAGTGGTAGTAATATAAGAGAAAGATATAGGTAAGTGATAGATATAATAATAAGTACTAACTAAGGTATAGGTAAGTAGTTAATAGTAGGGGGTAATATAGAGAAGGGTAAGGAATGATTGAAGACAGACTAAGTGGTAAGGCAACAGACTAACCAATAAGAGATAAGGAAGTAGCACAAGGAATAATTTATAGCTAAGTAATAGATAAGTAGGGAAAATAAGGAATAGTAGGGAAGTGAAAAAGGAAGAATAAGGGGAGAGAGATAAAAGTAATAAATGGGGTAAGAGAGTAAGATAAGTAAGAGATATAATAATAAGTAATAAACAAGTGAGAAGTAAGATATGGAATATAAGCATAAGGAATAAGTAAGGAGTAAACTAACTAAGTACAACTAAGGAATAATAGAAGACTAAGTGGAATAAGGTAGAGAGAAATAAGTAAATATAAAATAAGGAATAAAAGGGTAAGAGAGCAAAATAAGCAAGTAGTGGAGTGAGGAATAATAAGGTGATATAAGGTAAGGAAGTAAGACTAAGTAAGTGGTGATAAATTAGGTGATAAAGTAGGGATTTTGATAAAAATTATAGGGGCTAGAGGAGGAAGAATAAGACAGAGGAAGTAATGAAAGGAATAGTAAAAGAGGAATGTATGGAAAGAAGATATTAGATAGGGATAGAAGTAATGTAAGGTGAGGGGTGATAAGTAATGAAAATAAGATAATAAATAAGAGACTAAGTAAAATAAGTAAGGAAAGAATAGAAAGATGGGAGCAGGTGATGTAAGGAAGGTGATAAAA
>NW_006889872.1:0-8776 GCF_000231115.1 Vittaforma corneae ATCC 50505 | reverse complement strand
CCGAACTATAATCATACATCACCAACCACAACTATTCCCACCAATGAGACACAAAAATACTTCGGATGTAACATGGTTTCTATACAGCACACTGTATCATGCCTGTTCTAGAGAACTCAAAGCATTCTAGGTGTGCACCTTAGAAGTCCAGCCGCCTTTAGCCCTCTGAATAGCTTGCAGAATGATTATATTGTCTAGGTGACACCAATCAATCTTTTGTCCTCTATAGTTTACCACTGGACACTTGCCTATTGGGCTTTTTATCCAATCGTACCATACACCACTCATAGGAATTCTTGCTTCACAACGTTGAATTTTTAAGGAAGTATGCCAAGTTTATTGAAGAGCTGATTCTATATAGCACCAAAAACAAAATATGACTAAGTTGCAGATGTGACATCATGCACAATTCTTTGATCTCTGTTAACTAATGGTCTCCTGTTCATAACTCACTTTGTTTGGTGTGCATATGATTCTTTTGATCCACATTGTGCTATCTTGGTATGAAGTGAATTTTTATCAAAGAATGTGCTTTGGCAAATATAAAACACTCAAGATTTTGGACCCAACGATGAACCTTTAGTTAAAATGGTAAACCGCTCCGCTTTATCTTGGATTTTAAACAGCTTAGAAAGTTTTGTGAGCGGTACCTTTAAATCATATCATGGACCTTGTAATTTACACACTTAAGATTTAAGATTAAATTCCGACCTTCCTTTTACTCTTTCCGTTATCCGGCATTAAATGTGAATGCTGATCAAAAGTAAATAGACGAGCCATTGGCTAAATACTTGCGGGGACTGTTAGAAGTACGGTTATGCAACACTTGTAAAAAGTATCACTGAAAATTGCATTTAGTCTAGACACTCGATATTGACAGAGGAAATTTGGTGAGAAAATTACTTTTGGAACATGTGATGGAAATATGGATTGACTCAACACTTCATAATATGGGCGCATGGAGCCTCGTTTTGAGATACAAGTTTGTATATGTATACCAAAGCATAGCTCATATGGAAGACTTCTCAATACAATCACCTTGTGACTGAATCGCAGTTAATAAATGTGCTGAACTTAAAATGTCTTAGAGTTTCGGAGTTTAGACAATCAAGGCATACACTATTTGAAAAGATTCTAGTTGCCACTGTATAATTGGACTGGATAGAACATTTATGCCACTAAGGATCAGCAAAGGTTGTTTGTTATTGCAATGTAGAACCGTTCTGTAAGTTAAGCAATCGCCACCATATATCGACTCTATATGTGCATATTGATCTGAATTGTTGTTGTAGACGTACTTGCTATTTACTTGACTACAAAAGGACGAATTTCTAAACCACGACTGAAAGTTTATCGACAGTTTAAATGTATTAAAAATCCCATTGCAATAAGTGTGGCAATTTTTAGAACATATAATGGTATGTCTTTCTAAATTGTAGCGCGTTGTCAAAGTTTCAAATTTGTTTTACCAAACATGAATTACATTGAAGAGAAATTCAAACATACTTTCTCGAAATATATCAATGTATATTAGTGCACAATATTAGTAATAAAAACTTTTGAGATCAAAATAAATTTCATTAAACACCTCAGATTATGATTAATGTGATTATGCAATATATACGTGCCATATCTATTGGCAAAATTACAGAGTACTTCGGATATAAAATTAGGCGACAAAGACTTTGCAGTTAGCACTATGGTAATCCGCATCGTTCTTTAAAACAGACCCGATCTGCCGATTGATAAGGACTTCCCTGAAATAATAGGCGATGGGCCAAACATTTGTATGTGTGATTCGTTGATCATCTATTATTTGTTATATCCGGTGCAAATTAATATGGCATAAACACCTACCATAATGTGGCAAGTATGCATGTTGCAAAAAGTCGATATAAATACATACTTCCATTCCGGGTGTATCTTTATCTTAAATACGGGAAAACACAACATGCACTAACATGCAATATCTACCAAGACAACACTCCGAACAGTTTATCAAGATTGCTAGGATGGTCATGAAGTATGGCATGTATTATTAGGTTATCTAGAAATCTCCTGGTATTGGCATGTTTTGTTTTACCATCTACAAACTTTTCTGATGAATTGAAAGATAATTCTTGGGATATGAGTCGCACTCCAACAATTTCATACAAAATTCTATCAAAGCATATTCGATAGCTTTGGTGGAATTGTAATATTATGTAACTATCTAAATACTTGGTGGATCCTAATATAGAGTGGTGGGATCCGATGAAGTTTAAACAGAACATTCAATATGAAACTAAATGTCAAGATTACAAATCAAACTTCAATAGAAATACCATAATGACAATATGAAAGTGGCGAAAATGTTTATTTGATTGAGATTCCTTCCGCACGTAACCATTAACTTAATTCAAACTGATGTGGAAATAGATTCAAAAATAAACATGAAATCATGAATGTGCTCAAAAGCTCTAGTGTTTTAAGTATAGAATATGAGGATGGTGGAAAATTAATTATTTGAAATGTTATGTTTATATTCAGATACGACAACAACATTAATAAAACAAAAAACATTCAAAGTTTAAGAGGTATCCGAAATAAGATTTATTTGTTGGGAATTAATAAAAATGAAACTTTAAATATTACAACATCTTAAAAGAGCAACATAGAACTAGTCAGTAAAACAACAATCACAATTGTGAAGTGAATCATGATAAAATTCAAAAGACTTATGGGAGAAAGGCCAAACATCAAGAGTTTATCTATAAATATCAACAAAAGACTAACTAAGCTGACAAGAAAGATCATCTTAACATCTGGGCATATAAATTAGCTTCGCGGATTTAAGTTTTTGACTTAATATTCTGATGAAGGATATTGACGTTCATAGAGTATGAATATATGAATAAAAATCTATGAAACATAAAATTTTACAGGAACATTCTTACTGGTAGAGAATGATTTTAATTATTTACATGCTATTTAATTGATAGTGTAATATCTTATAAATTAAGAGATTGCACACGTGACAATTTCTTATTGAATCTAGCTAGATTATCTTAAAGGTTATCGTGTAAGGTTTTGATGTAAAAGTAAATACTCTCGCCACTTAGATGACGTTTTAAATATATTTGGAAGCAAGTTTTCTTTATGCACCGATTCATCATAATTGATCTTGGCTGAGAATTTTAGAGATAAATACCATGGTATTTTCCAATGGTTCTAAATCAGAGCATGGGGTTTATTTATAGACATGTTATCTAGACCTTAAAAAGATAAAATAAGAACGAAACGCCATTTGACTTGCTATATATGTACCGATTAATATTTTTTGATACTTTTAGTATTCTATTTTAAACTCGAAATAAACGCATTATTCTGGAAACAGTATGGAACAGATCCTAATTAGAATTCTGGTAGTTTAAAGCCAAACTTAAAAATTTCAATAAAACTGCTTGTATCTTAAAACACGAGCCTTTTATAAAATATTAAAATACAAGCATCAAGAGATTATAAAGTTTATGATAAAATTCGACCGTTTATACAATATATTTGTTGAATGCCATCAGGTATATGAAGAAAACCTACAATTTTACAAAAATAAACAGAAGTATAAATAAACCAATTTGCACTTATTTTATGCAATAAGCACATAAGATTTTTAGTAAAAATGTACAAACTCGCATGTTTAGATGATAATATGTTGGCAAATATATGTCAATGCCCGATTTGACACAAAAGCTTCAGTTGAAAAGAAGATCTGTTGATTACCTATACCAATCAGCACATGTAATAATAAAATTCAATTTCATGCTAAACAAGTGTAAACCATATTTGTGTTTAGATTGACCATTGTGCTGTCTTTTTACACCATACAAGATTAAGATTTTCATGAGCATTACATAAGTAGTATATTATGGTATATGTATGCTTTTTGTATTATAAACTTATAATATGAGCATGCTATTGATGGAAATAACAAAAACAAGCCCAACCGTTCAAACATTTTGAATTTAAATTGGATCCGCAATCTAGATTAATATATAAAATAAAAACTTTGAGCATTTTGGCTGAGATCTTTAAATATAAAACATAGTGCAAATAGGTCAAAGATGATATTTTAAGAGTACATCTCAAACATCAATATGGAAATATATGTGAAAACGTGTCAATAACAATAATATAACCAGCCATGCCATTTAATATTTAAATTATTTATTTATGATAATTAAAATGCAAAGATGTTGCTCGTGCAATCTATTTTATAGTGCTTTTTTGATGAAGATTCCGTGTAGATTCTAACTATGGGAAACTCGCCCCAATTCTTATTATAGTAAATTTGTTATAAATAGGCTATTTATTAGAAAATTAAAAGCAAATCAACCACCAGCACACCAATAATTATTCAATTTATTTGTTCGTTACTTTAGAATCGGCATAAATAACAGCAAAATGTTGAATGTTGTCTCCAGTATTTTCTTGATAAATGGTCTGATACAGCAACTTCTATACAAGACAATACACTTTTCTTATCACATACCAAATAATGATGCCCTATATAAATGAGCTATGCACTCGTTTCATAATTCGCACGCTTCTAAGTCTTTTATTTCTTTTATTTTGATATAAAATGTGAAAGTAATTGCAATACTTAATCGTTAATAACAAAAGCGTAAAATAAATATACCCAAATCATCTAATATGCAATGCTTAAAATTTTATTGACTTACTACAAAATTTTTGTTTACCGTTTTCGCACCGAGGGTCTTGGCATCTAGATACACAAAATAATGCAATGTTTTACCAAATAAACAACACATTTTTATTAAACTTAAGATAGCCGACTTGGATTTGGATTACATTGTCTGATTCTAACTTCTTAAAAATATTATTTGCATGAATGGTTTTATTGCTTGGACTTACTTTTGCAATATTATACCATTGCTATAATAGATATTTGACGTACAGAAAATCTTTCATTCAAAATAATTCCATATACAATAAATCAAAACACGTTAAACTACTGTTAAATCAAATATTTTAAATACAACGCCTATAATATGAAAGCATTATAATAATAAATGAATTTATTGCCTCAATATAAGCTTTTGCGGGCCATTTAGATTTTGTGTCGAACTATTCTTTTTGTAAGTTTTACTATTCGATCATTCAATTAGTCTTAATTCACAATATCACTCTTAATGATCTCTGTTGGTTGAAAATTTTCATCCAAAATATTTACGCTTTTACTAATAAATTTAATTAAAATTTTGACAACTGACTTTTTATTTACAACCCAAAGCCGTATGTGTGATGTGCTTCTTTGCATTTTCTAGTTGAGGTTTATTGCTATCAATGCTAGCATTCATTAAGATACAGTACGAAACATCACAATGTCAAATTCATCACTCCTTTCAGAAGTTGAAATGGCATTACACTCTACCGAATATAGCTTGTGATTCAAATAGCAAGTATTCGTTATCTCAACTATCCACAAATATTAAATCAAAGATTTTTAAACAAATGATCAAAATAGCATCTTTTTCAGATCATTATACAAACTACCAATAAGATGATTGCTTCGGTCAACAGATGCTTAGTTGTAATTGAAAAAGAAATTGATCCGCACCGTCAAAAAAGTTAGTGCCCAGAAATCGTCTAAATCATTGTATTTGTGAATTCGAAATGTCTAGAATATGACGCCTTCTTCGTCTAGAAAACACTTAATTTCTAAAGCTAATATGAGGAGTATAAGACCCGCCGAGCAGTACCGAATCGATCTAAAAGTGTTTTGAAGGAGTACTATATAATTCGATAAACAACGGCAATATTTATGAGTCGTAAATGAATATGCGATGTTAGAAAGAGATGTGATAGAATTGCACTGTAAAAACCGACGGAGATTGTGAGGAAAGCATCACAGTATGGAGATGTATAAGTGGCAAGGAAGTTTGTGGGATTGTAATTACTGAAAGGATAGAAGTGGAAGTACCTGCAGCACATCTTTAAGAAACTTATTCTGCTTTGGATTCAAAAACGATATTAGATTTGTCTTTTAATAAATTGGAATTTAAAAATTTAGACATAGATATAATTGGGTATGTGTGGTTAAATTATATTTTAATTATGCACAATTTCTAAAATTGACATGACTATCAAACTAAACACATTTGGGGAGAGCTGGCAACATAACCAAAATGGCCATTTGTACTAAGACTTATAACTACTATTTGGTTAAATGGTATTATACAAATCAACTACTGGTTTTTCTTAGGCATTGCTTTGTTTCTACACTTTAAAGATTTATTTTAAATAGATATTTAATTGCAAAATAATAGGAGCAGATCCTGACATGTTCTGTTATTATAAATACATATGTTTGATTTGACAATGATAATAAAAATGTGCTAGCCAATTTGCCTTAACTTGATTCGACATTGTGCTATCATATGCAAATGATATTAAAAGGAAGAAATGCATTGTTATGGCATGTTCTACTGCGCGCATATTAATTAGTTGTCCTTTCAACAATATTTAATTCAAATAATTCTAATTGAATATAAAATGAATGTTGGCTTTAACATATAAACAAGATGTTTATCTAGTGATTAATATTAAAAATTATTTTAGTTTAATCAATATAAAATTCACTGAAAATATACAAGTAATTTGGTGGCCATTTATCTTTCATAATTAAAATTTTAAAAGCTTTGAAATTGTTAATGTTGTTTGGGCACTAGAATCATTCATCGCATGCAAGTGTTCAAGATTTTTGTTATTTTAAAATATTAGAAAATTGAAATTATTATACATAGTTTCAATATTGTTACATCGATTATATTGTATTAAAAAGAGAAATAATGTGGATAAAATACCTGCACGGATTCTTATCCCCAGAAATTACCCCATTTGTACTTAGACTTTATGTTGTTGTATGATCTCAAAACAATCAATACTTTTGATGAACTCTTGTGCAATTGCTCCCTAATTAAAAATATGCCATAATCTCATCAAGATTAGATTTTATCAATACTGATAAGCCGATCGAATTTATATAACTTGATTTTACAGTATAAATAGTTAAGGACAACACAGTCCCATTTATGTGCCATGTTGTGGAACCATATTTATAAATTTTTACTAAAAAGATAAAATAATAACAACTTTGCTTATTATTTAAACTCAAGCACATATTCATTTAATTTTCACACAAATAATTAACAAACAAAGCTATATTTATTGTGATGATCAGTGATGTATTTTCTGCAATTATTTAGTTAAAATAAAATCGGGATTGTCATATCAATCTGGTTGAAATAGGAAGATTAAATATTAATGATTTAAAAGCATTTTAAAGTTCTTGAAGAGCATGCCCATGTTATCTAAAATATCATATTTAAGTTCGTGTCTATCGTATTATATGTGTTTGAAGAAAGAATTCGTGTGGTGAGAATGTATAATAATTTAAAATCATTGCACCATTTACAAAGTAATTTTAAAAAATTTCATGAAATTTTGACTTATTAAATATAAACTCTTTAGACACAACAATTGCGGATTCAAATAAATATTTCGAGGTAAAAGAATGTGTTTGTTATTTTATTAATAATGAACACAACATCTATTTTATTGTGGCCAAATGGTTCAAATACTGATATTTTGCACTGAATTTTTTTAATACTTGTACATTCACCTTTTTGCACTGAATTTGACTGCCACATTTATGATATGGGTTGATGAAAATTCCATTTATTAAATAAGATATTGTACATTTCATTTATCACGCCAATAATATGTTCATTTTTCACATCATTTATATTATAAATAAATATATTCATTGTCGGGCAGTCTTAACATTAACAATGCGTTTATTTATATTCAACTTAATTTACTTGGCCCATCATATTTATATTTGTGTTCAAGAGTGTATATTGCAATTTGCTTGTTTGTTACACCACATGCTATAAATTGTACAATTGTGATTAACTGGTTATTTTGCATGCAGCTTTGTCTGATTTTGTGTAAAAATTGATACATATTGGTATTTAAAGAATATTACAACTTTTTGTCAGCAAAATAACTATTAAAAATAAAAGAAAAGTAAACTGAGGTGAGCATATGATAAACCTTATTAAATAAGCCAATATTTTTTGTGAGCTTGATGCTATTATTCTAGAGTTTATCGACTTTAAATGCTCTTTTTGCTAAAACTGAAAATTTGGGATGCATTTTTTTAAAATATTATTTTAAAATAATTACTCGAAATTTTAACTTATCAAGATAATAAAATATGTGTATTATATATTACATGTTTATAATATTTGGCCAACTGGGATTCGTCAAACACATTGAACATAAAAAGAATTACACAAAGCATTCCTTGGAATTTTGTCATTTAGAGCAACAATTTCATCATGGTGATATGACAAACCATATCATTTTGCCTCTTAAAAATTAATTTTTTAAAAGTTTATTGTTAACGTTTCTTATGTTTTAATCGGTAAATAGAAATATAAAATTTTTAAGAGTATTTTAAAATGATATGTTTGTGTAATTTTTCATTGCTCGATATTTTTATATACTATAAAATTTTTTCTTTTAAACTCACGTAGTGTTATGGGTATTTTATTTTGACCTTTTAGTAAACAAGATGAATTTGAATGTCGTTGGGTAAAATATTGTCTGATGTTTGATCATTTATCTCATATTGCTAAATGATTCGAATTTGTATATCACAATCTTTTGAACTAGAATAAAATAAGAGAACGACAGGTAAAGTTGGTATTTC
>NW_006889871.1:6416-9119 GCF_000231115.1 Vittaforma corneae ATCC 50505 | reverse complement strand
TGCTCTGATTAAAAATAAATAACATCTAAGATTTCAGAAACTAAAAAAGAAAGTATTGGTGATAAAACTATCTTTATTCAGATTCATTTTCTGACTTGGTAGGTTCTTTAGCCTTTCCTAATATTTGAGAATATTTGAATGCATCATTTGGGTTCTTAAATTTGATTGAAGAAACATAAACCTGACCCGATTTGCCCAATCTAAGGCGCTCATAAACTTTAGATATAGTTTTATTTTCTAGCCCTCTGGGTATTTTAATTTTTACGGGTCCAGCTTCTTTGATTGACGTAAACTCGTTGATTACAACTTCATTATTTCCAAATTCTGTACTTACTTCCTTTAATATTAAATCTAGTTCTGAAGCACTTGAATTTAAGATTAATGCAGTACCATTTGGAGATATTGATTTGAGAATTGTTCTTCCATCCTCTTTTGTAAGTAGCTCGTTATTGTAGACACTAAATAATATAAGCTTAATTCTGAGATAGTAAAGAATGAAACACATGATGAATGCTAGGAGAGTTGATCCTTGATTGAGCAATTTAGTTGTGTTGAAGAATGCATTGATTAGTGGGATAAGTGCAATAACGATCGTTAATCCTAGTACGGCCATTTGGTCCAATACAGTTTCTCCTATAAAAAGTTCGGTATATACAAGAAGGAGACCTATGAGTGCTGTGTTTATGGCTATATATTTATAACACCTGAATTTGTCGACACCTTCGGATTCGGCCTTTTGAGTGTCGCTATTGGCCATGTTGGGGTGCTTCTGTATCAATAATACATATTTTTTACTATTGGAAATGCCAATCAAAGCTAAGAATACTAATAAAAAGTATTGGTTTATTTGTTCATAATTTGATCACTTCTCTAGAGACTAGTAGTCCTATTGATGAGCTGCAATTGACTAGAAAACTAATTCTTGCATGCTCAAAGCAGTCTTCGGTCTTAAACCTATCCGAATGCATATACTTTTTGATACTTTGGGTTTAATGTCATCATATTTTAAATAATGCCTTGCCTGCTTAATGGTTTGAAGAAATTGTCTGTTAATTATATTTTAAGGCAGTAGTTTTCTGTTTTTTGGAATCAAACATGTTTGTAAAATCTTGGATCGGATTAGAATCTACTAAAAATGCACTAGAGTGTAAAATTAAGGGATGATATGTCAATCAACTTAGATATAAATAGTTTTATAGGCTTTAAACAAAAACTCAAAATATTATAGTTTCTATATTCATCTTGTACGTCTTTTGATTTATACATAGGAATTGAAAATTCGTTAAAAGTATACTAAATATTACTAGTGAAACAAGACGTAATAGATTTAGTTAGCCATACTACTTTGAATATTAATTTATAATATTTCTAATTTTATTTAATTGTGTTAAAAACTATTTGCAACCCAAAATTCATTATTGTAAATAGTGTAGTGTTTAGCATTTCAAAAGTATAATCTTATTTTCAATGAATAGAGATGGTGGTGAAATATCATTTTCAAACAAAATATTGCTTGCTTTTAATTTCTTTCTAATATTCTTGTCAAAATGCTTACTTTGGTCCATCTAAGTTTTATTAATAGAACGAGCAAATAAATTTCAAAGAGAATTTTAGTGATTATAGTAGTGCCTACTTATATGCATATATTTATCATTATGTAGACAATTATGTTCGAAAATACTAATAGAATATTGAAACCACAAAGTGGATGATATTGGTTTTAATAAACAAAATGTAGATTGCAAAATAAATAAACCCGTATAATATTTGTACAAGGTAATAGAAATGTTGTTAAATAAGATTCATAATCGCTCATTTTGAATAGATTATGGAAATATTTACGTATTTTAATAAAATAACTGATGTAATGTGAAATAAATATGCAACCGAAAACAAATTTATTATAAAAGTAATATCTTAAAATTGCTAGTAAAGGACAAGGCATAAGTTAACGGCTCTTTAAAATACAAAATTGCCTGGTGTCACACAGATGTTCGTAAATTTTTACATGTGTTTGAGATCTAAGTAGTATCATTCCAACCATTAGGTGTGTGGTTGAAATGAACTTCGAAAATCACAAAATAAACTTGTCTTGCGCCAATTTGCCATTAATGATGCCATCAGAATTTGTATGTTTGAGTATCTGCTATGATTCAAAAAAATATGAATGTTATTAGATGAAGAAACTTAGAAATACAAATCGATTATGAAATGCTTATGTTCAATAAGTAGAATTAAAATGAATAAAATCTAAAATAACAAACAAGATGTATTATATGTAACAAGAAGTGCCGAATTTTTATTAGCAAAATAAATGGATTTGCTTTTAATATTCTAATGGTGTAATGATTTGGCTGGCAGTAAAAATATAGTAAAACTCATTTAATAGTCACCAATCCCGGCAATAATTAATAAATTCTTTTAAAACACTAAAATAATGTACTTATAAAATTTTACTCAATGCGCATAATATTAAATAACATTCAAAATACTTGCTAACCATTGATGAACATGTGGATTAAGATTACTTAAACTTGCCCATTTTATATATAGGCAAGCCGTTGATTGAAAATTTAATGCATCATTTTCTTTATCTTCTTATTAAATTATCGATTTCTTACTTAATCTTCAATTTCATCTCAAAACGAGATCTAATACTCCTGGATTTGATAGCTATCTTCAATTCCATTCCTTTGTTATTCC
>NW_006889871.1:0-5745 GCF_000231115.1 Vittaforma corneae ATCC 50505 | reverse complement strand
ACTATATATTCTCTGTTTAATTTGTTCACTCCAGCATAGTTGCTCTTTAGATAGACTTTTTCAATTTGAATATAAAATTCTATATTTACATTCTATCTAATTTCATTTTCCTTTAATATTTTATCTCCTAATATCTTATATTTTTACCATAATTGTTTGCTTTCCGTTTTATTATTTAATACATCCAATAAGCCTATAAAGATAGCGTGGTTCTGTGGTCTCATCATTTTGATCCAACAAATTTTAAATTTTTAGGCTATTCATATTTATTTCAAATTTATCATAGCTTTGTATACATCAATTTGATTGTATGTTTTAAAAGTTCAATCTCAATCCCACATAGATCATTAGTCTGCAGGGTTAATTATGTCTATGCATAATGGTCTATTCACGACTTTCTTAATGTTCCAGGGCTAATGTGTTTGCTATCAAATTGTACGGCCACAACTCATTCTAAGACCTGATTGTTGCTTCAGAGACATCACCATTCTTAATGTTTTATATTTAATGCCAAACATGAAAATCTCGTCTTTTGAAATGTTTCAGGTATTTAAGTAAATGTAAAAACCATCAAAGCATATCATTTTGAAAATACCAACAGTATATAAAAATTAATTTTTGAGGAGAAAGAACTAGTCGAAATATATCTGAGAAACGAATAAGAAACAAACCCCTATCGGTGAATTGGTCATAAAACTTTTCAAATACATTTCAAATAAATGCATTCTAAGAATCAATCCTAAATGGCAATCAACAGAAATGTGCCAAAATATATTCCTTTAATATAGGGAGAATAGTCCAGAGAACATAGAGATTGGATATAAACCATACATTTCCTTCCTTTGATATCGGTCTAAATGCTTAAGATAAAGTTGAAAAGTCAATACATTTTAGAATGCATCAAAATGATTCTGTGAAAGGCAATAAAAGTATCCAATAAATTAGAGGGGTCATGCCAAGATAATTCTCTATTTATTATATTTCATCTGAAATTTAGATTTAAATTTGAACATCAAAAGTCTATTTTTAATACATTCGGGAGAATTTTAAAGAAGCTTAGTTGACAATATGCTTACAGAATCATGCCAATAATAGACAACATTGGTTTCTATAAAGCATTAAATCACAGAAATTATTCGCAAAAGATTTAGAATTTTATGTTATCATTACACTTGTGATTTTTAAATGTAATCGAAAAAATATTTTTTCAAGATGACATGGACGGGTAATACAAACAAGTTAAATCAATCGTTTATGCTGCTATTTAGATGCTTATATTTTTATGGTGCATCACAAGGTATAATTAATTATATTCAATTGTCTCAAATATGAGTTTATATGACAAAAGGCTGATTGAATTGATCAAAAATTTTAACATACCATCAATATTTAGTTTCTATTTAAAAATATTTAAATAACACAGATATTATAATGCTGACATTGACACATCTACTCTTTAATGGTCATTACAAAAATAAAATTGCTTGTCGTAATATTAAAATAGATATAATGAGGCTTGAATTGTATTGATTAAATTTAATTTATAATTACTATGCATAAATATATTGATAGTGTGTTGGTTGCATTTCGTGGGTTGATATTGTCTAATATCCATTTTAAACAGAAATATTACAATATCGTGTGCTTTATAGAGTAAGCTCCCCACATTTTAAAGTATATAGTTTGAAGTTGCTTCACTAAAGTTTTCTCATTTCTATACAATTTTAACACGATTTATAGAAAATGCCTGATTATTATTTCACTAGCATATTTAATTATAGTGACAATCTTTATTTAATAAACATCTTACCATCATAATTAGATGCTATTTGGTAAGTTTTCGGATGTTTATGACATCTTTTATTAATATCTTCTTAAAGTGCAATCTTGACGCCTAATAACTTTGTGCCTTCTAATCAATTCATTAATAGTAAGAATCCAGCAATGATAACCATCATCCCCAATTACGATCCATGTTTGTTTTCAAAATATTCTAATATACCTGTTATGATCCTATAACTTCTATTTGAAAATTTTGCTCATATTTCTTTGCTTTTTGAACAATTTTAATATCTCTACGAATAATATCCACATTCCTTTGTTCTCTTTTGATTGGTTTTTTATTTAGACATCTATTTCTACTTATTTTGGGATAGTTGACTGTTTTATCTCAACTATATTCAACAAATAATTATAAAATAATGTAGGTTAGATTTCAAATCATCATATAACATAGAAAGTTTATGCACGCATGTTGCTCTGTCCTTTCACGTCGAAAAAGATTGGTTTCCTTAATTAGCTCTTTTACAGTTGCTAGCTTTGCACGATTAATCTTCATACTTTATTTTTGAAAACGCATGTTGTGATTTGGTATCTTATAGTCCACATTCTTCAGCTCTTCTGTAGAGTCTATAAATTAGGATCATTGCTGCTGTCGTAGACTTTAGCTTATTTACATCAACAAATCATTTCATTTGCATATTTATGAATCCCATCGATGTATATTAATCATCAATGCCTTAATCTTATCTACTCTAATTTCCCAATTTTATCCCTTTTACACAACTATCTTTTTATATTCTCTTGAATATATGAAGATCGCATATTTCTTGGAAGATTAACATCATTTTAGATTTTGTAGTCTCAGAAATGTTCTTATATAGAATATATATTAATTATAAATGCCTTCAAAAACTCCAATGGTAATTTTATACGAATATTCTTTATGTCGTATAACATGCGATTTCTTGGGCTTTATGTGATATTTCATTTTATCACATGCAAAATACCTTTAAATCTTTCGTTTATGTTTAATTTAAAAATCATTGCCTTGGAAAATCTTAATATTCAAAATGTTTTGATGGGAAATGCGCATATTTTTTAAATTTTAACGAAAATGTCATCGTGATAGACAAAATTGAAGTGCTAATTTAGTTAAATATTTTGAAAGATTCAAGATAATGCTTTAAATATGCATATTTATTAAAAGTACTACTGAATGCTTACACAACAATTTTTCAATGTGTCTTCGTTATTTTCAATTATATATATGTGAGTGTTGGTTGTCAGGCCTCTAAATTTCCTTTAGTTATTTTGTGAACACGAATTTCTCTATTTGATCATTTTATAAAAAATTGGGCATTTTTACAACGTTTATAATCCACAGCTTTTTATTATTGCTTCCTGTTAGCGTTTGATGGTTACCAATAGCACTATTTAATATCACAGAACACCTTACAGATGTCATGCACATTGATTATATATAATTGTATGTATACCCCGGACTTATTCTTTGAACAATCCTCAATGTCATTTATAGCTCCTTTAATAAATTAAACGGCATAGTATTTATAGATCAAGATTATTTTAAAATCAACATGTTTACTTAACGTTTATATTGTTCAATAAATTTTAATATACGACACGTTACCAATCTGAATGGCTTTGAAGCATAAATTCAAATGCATTTAATGTTTAAAAATTAAGTGCACCACAGCAATGCTGTTAAATCAGATCTTTAAATTTTGTGTTGAGAAAGAAGGATTTTTGTAAAATTATGAGAAAACATCAATCAAATAATGAAGGAAACAGAGGCAAGATCACTCTTCTCATCATTAATTAAATTTTAAATGTAGTGTATATTTAATTTAGGACATTTATTTATACAAATTGTTATTTTGAAATATTTTAACATTTATTCCTAAATACCTATGACCTAAGCCCTCTGGCATTTTCTAATAAAGTCATCAAAATGATTTTTGACTTCAATTACAAATATTTTAAATGGAAGCCTTCTTTTATATAACGAAAGTTTTTATAGAAGCAAACACGTTGTCTTTTATAGTGATTTGAGGTATTGTAGAAAATTCATAGCATGTTGTTACGTTTTTATACAATGTGTATTTTGCTCGGATATTATGCAACGAATATGCCAATCAAAATACAAGGTTGAGTTTTCCCTTGAACCTTTGTTTCAGATTTTAATTTCATAAAACTTTGTATATTTAATTAATATCAATATGCTTGAATACATCTTGAAATAATTTCAATATAAACATCCCAATCGTCTGCGTCAGTGTTGTGTTTCCCCTTTTATAAAAGCTGTACATGATGGTATCATATTTTGTTTTTATGCTATAATTTATATTTTCCTGGTCTATTTAGATATAAGCCTTTGTCTTTTGTCAATTTACTATTTTTGTAAAAAATTCGATTGATAATAAATACAGACTGGGGCAGAGTTAGTTTATACAAATAAGCCACAACTTGTGTGGTAACCATACCATCTTTATTTAAAAATTGCTTGTACATGCTTATTGCCAGCACTTGTGATGGTAAAATTAAAACAGATAAGATAGAAAGTTGTTATGATACTCAGATGTGAATGTAGGAAGCAGATGTGGTCGGTTTTCGTTTTTCAACATCTAAAATTGGTATTCTTGGCAACCTGAGTCTTGTATTTCCTGGTACTAATTCCCGAATGTGTATGGCTAATGGTTGTATCGATAAAACTTTGTTTAAGGATAGTGCAAACATCAAAAATTATTACGTGTATTTAGAAATAGATTTAATTAGATCGAGGAGATTGGTGCTTCGAGACAAGCACATACTTATATTAGTATGTTCTAAGCCTATTTACTTACCAATTCAAATTCTGAATGATACTAGATAGATATAGACAAGAAATGTATAAGCATTGTTTCTTGTTATCCTAAAAATAAGATTCTTGTGACAATACATTTAATAGATCGAATAACACTGTTATTTTTGTTAGATGTTCGGAAATATCTATTTTAAATGCGGAAGGGTTTCAAGATCAGGGTAACAATTAAAACATTACACCTTTCCACGCTTCCCAGCCAAATAAACTGTGTGAGAAATTTTCAATGCTGTAGTAAATTCATTTGCAAGTATTAATTATCTAAGAACTTTGTATCATAAAGTTTGTATTTACACATTATATCTTTCATTTAGTTACTTATGTTGAATGATTTCCGAACCTTTCTTTTTTAGTTACATATTGGCTCAATTCAATAAGATTTATGAATAATAGACAGTATCATTTAACTCTTACCATATTTATTTATGATGGCAAAACTATTTGGTTTTATTTAATCTATTCACAGTCATTCCACTTAGATGTATTTTGAAGGTAAATTTATGCATTTTGGACGAAAAAATAAGAAAATAACCTCGTCATTGATTTATATTCAACTGTAAAATACTATGCTTTATCAAATTATTTGATTGCTCTAGAAAAATTATTCGATGAGATGTTTCCATATCAATCTTTAACATCAGCTTAACAATTTCCGTTTAGTAACATCATCTGTAGGTGAACAATCCTCATTTTTGGTATGAACTTGCCATACATTCGTGAAATAATGTGCAATTTAAATCTTAATTCAAGTATGTAGTGTTTTTGCTTTTATAGTGAAATGCATCAACAGTATAAAAATATCACATAGATTATCATGCTCTAGTAGCAATAATGTTGCAAATATGTTAATTTTTTAAATATCACAAACCGTATGGGACTTAATTGAATCTACAACAAAACGACTAGATGATTATTTAAAATCATTTTGCTTGACATATTTACCAATTATTTCTATAAAATATGTTGAGTATAATTTTTTGTAAATATATTTTTGGCACCATTTTAAGGTTTAAGATAAAATGGGAGTGATGGAGAATTCTCAAAGAAAGAACACTATTATTGTATTTAAATGTAACTAAATGAAA
>NW_006889870.1:5014-9716 GCF_000231115.1 Vittaforma corneae ATCC 50505 | reverse complement strand
TTGTGCCTGGCTAGAAGTCGTATCTCTGGTCTCGTATTATGCTCTCCATTATCCTCGGGGGTGTTATGTCCAGAGGATCGCTGCCAATGACAAACAACCCCATGGCATTCTCATCACGGCGTCTACTTTCTCCTTGAGAGTTCCCTTGTCCTTAGTGCTAACAAACTCGGGGTTTGAGTGGAGCGTGAGCATGAGGTCCTTGAATGGTCCCTTCTGCTTTGTGGAGATGTACAGCCCAAGGGACATTGCAAGAGAGCATATTTGAAATAGGAAGAAATAAGAGAAGTGATAAGAATAGAGGATATGCAAGTAGTAAGGAGGGGTAGGCGGTAAGTGATAGTGATGAAGACTAACTGAGGGAGATATTAGGTGGGTAATGTAATAATAAACATAACTAAGCAACTGATAACTAAGTAAGTAATATAAATAAGTAATATTGAGAGATTACTAAGCAGTGGTTCCTAGGTAGTACAAAGGCAGTGAGTTGTGTTATAGTATTAAATAAGAGATATAGAGTTTTGATATGTAGTAAGATATATAAGGATATGTGGGAGGTGAGTGGGAATAGAAAAGGTAGAAGAGTTATGGAGGATTGATGGAAAGATGAGTAGGATCAGACAAGGGATTAATAGATGAAAGAAAGTGTCGGAGGTATGGAACAGGACAATCTATAGAGGAAGGTAAGAAGAAGTGGGATAGAAGTAAGAGAGATCAGGAGGAATGAGAGGAATGACAGGGGAAAATAAAAATTTAGGAAAAATTATTTAGAAAAATTTTAGGGGAGAAAGCTGGGAAAGCAGCAGCGAGGAGTGGTTGCAGGACTTCCGGCCGGTGGGAATTTCCGCAGAAGCGGAGCGAATGTTCCACAGAGGTGGCCAGAGTGGAGACACCGGACAGAACGAGACGTGTGGCTTGAGAGTACCAGAGAGGGGATGGAGAAGTATGGAAGAGAGATAGAGATTAAGAAGGATGCAGGTTGATAGGGGAGCAAGTAATACTGGAAGACCAAGAGATGGAAGTTTGATAGATAGATGTACATGGAGGGTAGAGAGGAATTGGTAGGAGAGAAGTAGAAGGATATTGAGTAGTGAGATGGTAGATAAGAGTAAAGAAGAGAGCAGGAATAGGATGATATATAGAAAGTGATTGATGTAGAAGATATAAGTGGTAGGGAAGAGAGAGGTATTGTTGGAAGGCGGACTAGGTAGGTTGGGATATGGACAGGTGAGTGATGATATGCATGAGTGATGAGTTAGAGCAGGATTCTCGCGAGCAATGATGGATGTTCTAAGATACTATTGCAGTATTGAGTACCACATCCGATGGGTCCTCTTTTGCCATGCCACCCTAAAGATTCAGAACTTTTTAAATGGCCAGAGGATACCGTCATTCCGGAACAGGACCCACTAAGATAGATGCCCACATATGTTGACAACATATGTTGATGTATGGCAACGATGAGATGTGTATTATTGTAAGAGAAATGGGGACGTAGAAATATAAGTAGTAAAATATAAGTAGTATATGAGGATCAACAATAAACGAAGGGGTGGGAAGAGTTAAGAAGGTTGGTACTAAGAGGTATGGAGGGGATATTGGGGAAGAAGGCCAGCGGGATTGAGAATAGTAAGTATGTGGTAGTAAAGGAAGTGAAGAATAAGGAAAATAAGTGGTGAGGAGATAAGAAGGTAATTGATAAAGGGGAAGTGATGAAGACTAAGAGTGAGTAAGGAGACTACTAATAAGGTAAGAGACTAAGTGGTAAGAGACTGATAAGAAAGTAAGATTAACTAAGTAACTATAAGTAAGTGACTACCAAGTAACAGAACCTAGCTAGTATAATGCCTTAGTTAGGTATGGGATAGATAGAAGATACGTCATAGTATTGGCTAGTTTAGTTAGTATGAGTAAGGAATATAGGTGAAGACAGAAGAATAAGGAGGATCTATAAGGACTAAATAAGTAAGAAGGAAAAGTAAGGGAAGAGAGATTGGTGAAGATGAGGAATAAGCAAAAGAAGGGAATAATAGGGAAGGTAGGGATAGTGGTAAAGATAGGAGATAAAGATGATGGTAGCTGAGTGATATAAACGACTATAAGAGAGGAGGAGTGAAGAATAAGGGCAGTAAGAAAACCAATAAGAAGGACTAAGTAGGTGATAAGAAAGGTAAAGATAAGAGTAAGTAAGGTAAGTGAGATGGGTGATGCTAAGGTGAGGAGAAGGTGGGAAATTAATGGCAAGGAAGTGAGAATAAGATTAAGTATAAAGTAAGAAATGTGTAGGGATTTTAGTATGGATGTCAGTAAAAATTATAGTAAAAATTATAGGGGCTAGAGGAAAAGTAGAAGAAGGGGAGGAAGGAAGAATAAGTAAGGAATAAAGAACAAGTTAATATAAGAAGACAGACTAGCTAATGATAAGAATAAGTAAAGAAAGTAGTTAGTACTAGATATTAAGTGTAAGTGGTAGGGATTATGGTGGTAAGTTATGTAGGGATTTAGGAAAAATTTTAGGAAAAATTTTAGGAAAAATTTTAGGAAAAATTATAGAAGCTAGAGGAAGGAATGGAAGTGAAGGTAGGGAGCTAAGACTAAGGAAGTAATAAGGAAGGAAGATTAACTAGGAAGTGTAAGATGAGTAAAGGTAGGGTAAGTAAACTAAGAAAGTAATAAGTAAGGAATAAGTAAATAGAAAGTGATAGGGAAGTAATAAAAGTAAGGAATATAAGGGATAATAAGATAAGCAAGTGATATAAGGCAATGAAAGGAATGTAAAAGAGGAATATATGGAAAGAAGATGCTAGATAGGGATAGAAGTAAAATAAGTAAGGAAAGAATAGAAAAATGGGAGTAAGTGATATAAGGAAGGTAACAGGAATAATAGGTAAGTGAGTAAGGAGGTAAATAGCAGACAATAGTAAGGTAAGTAATAAGGATAGAATAAGAGTAAAAAGACAGACCAAGCAACTAAAGGTAAGATACTATAAATAAGGAATAAATAATGAATATAGTAGTAGTAAGGAATAATAAGAGTAGGTGATAAGAAGGAAGTAGTAAGAAGACTAAGTATAAGTAAATAAGTAAGAGGTAAGGAATATCAATAAGAGTAAGTAATAAATAAGTAAAGGTAAGAGAATAAGTAGTATAAGTAATAATAAGTACGAGAGAACAAACTAAGAATAAGTAGGAGGTGATGGAGATAAGGTAAGAGAGTGATATGAGTAGTAATAGGGTAAGGAAGTGATATAAGTAAGACTAAGTGATAGTAAGAGACTATGAATAAGGTAAGTAAAATAAGGAAGGAATAGTAAGGGAAGTAGAGACAGCTAAGAAATAAATAAGAAATGAATAGAATATAGGCAAGTGATGGATAGGATAATAAAAGACTAAGTAATAGTAAGGTAAATAAGTGGTATGAGTAGCAATGGGGGAATATAAGTAATAAGTAAGAGATATAAGGTAAGAGGAATAATAGAAGATTGAGTATAGAAGTGATGGGTAGGATAGCTAGATGTTAAGTGTAAGAGGTAGGGAGGATGTGAAAGGGATAAGGATATGGCAGGGATTATAGTGGGAAAATTATAGGAAAAATTTTGGGGGCTGGGCTTGCTTATTATTACTCGTCTCTTACTATTAGTCTGCCACTGAGTATCTCTTGGTTCCTTATTAGTTTATTTACTTGTCTGTTAGTTATCCCCACATCCCCTACTACTTAGTCTCTATACTTATTATCTTGTTTTTATTACTTATCTAATATTCCCTTGTCTTCCTTATTTTACTTACCACTTGGCTCTTCCCCCATCTTCCTCTTTTACTATTCCATTTATTTACCCACCTTTACTTATCTTATAAGTAGTTGGTTCCCTGTCTTACTCATCTTCTTCCTTAGTCTTAGTTCCCTACCTTCACTTCCATTTTTCCTTAGTGATCCTCTGTCTTATTCATCCCTCTCTACTCTTTTCCTCCTAATGACTAAAGTAGCAAGGGAAGTGGGGCTAAGTAAAATACGGAATGAATAGAAAGATAAGAGTAAGTGATCAGACTAATAAGGAATGATATTGGGAAGCAAGGTGGTATAAGTAAGTATAAGGTAAGAGGTAGTAATAAGAGGAGGTAATAGAGAGATATTAGAAATAAGTGGGAAGGGAAGTGATAAGTGAGTATAAGGTAGGAGATATAAGGGAGTTGGAGAATAAAGTAATAACAAGTAGGAAGGTAGTAAGTAGTATAAGTAAGGGAGGTGATGATAAGTAGGAATAAGCAAAATAAGGGAAAGGTATCGAACTAACAACTAAGTAAGAGGTAAGGAATAAGGAAGGAGATATTAGGGAGGTAAGAGATAAGGAGGTGACTAACTAACTGATATGAAGAAGAACTACTAAGTAAAGTGCTAGGTGATAAGTAAGGAGAGTGAGAAAGGAAAGACAGAAGCGAGGTCAGGGGGGAATAAGGTGGTGATAAGAAGGGGTGGGTATATGGTGAGGAAAGAAGTAGGAAGAGATGATACGGTAAGAGATTAAATAAGAATAAATAAGATTAATAGGTAAGTATAAGAGATGGTAAGGGGAGGGTATAAGTAAAGATAGGGAGTAAGAGATGATAAAGTAATAATAAGGTAATGTGAGTAGTGATATGAGTAGTGATAAGGTAAGAGAGTAAAAGAGAGTAAGGAAGTGATAATAAGGTAAGTAATATGAATGAT
>NW_006889870.1:2477-3945 GCF_000231115.1 Vittaforma corneae ATCC 50505 | reverse complement strand
GGTGATAAGTAAGGAGAGTGAGAAAGGAAAGACAGAAGCGAGGTCGGGGAGGAATAAGGTGGTGATAAGAAGGGGTGGGTATATGGTGAGGAAAGAAGTAGGAAGAGATGATACGGTAAGAGATTAAATAAGATTAAATAAGAATAATAGGTAAGTATAAGAGATGGTAAGGGGAGGGAATAAGTAAAGATAGGGAGTAAGAGATAATAAGGTGATATGAGTAGTGACAGGGGTAGGGAATAATAAGGAAAAGAGAAATATGGAAAGACAGACGTAAGGTAAGGCATGAAGGGGTGGTTAATAAGTAGGTATAATAAGGGGATTAGTAAGAAAGAGTAAGGGAGATAATAAGTGATAATAAAATAAGGTGAGAAATTAGTAGGGAAGTAAGAAATGGTAAGGGAAGTAAAGATAGGGAGTATATAAATACAATAATTAAGGACTAAGTATAAGTAAGGGAAGATAAGGTAAGAGAGTAAAAGAGAGTAAGGAATAAAGAGAGAGTAGGGCAAGAAATATAGGCAGAGATATGTAATTAATAGGAAGTAAGAGACTATGAATAAGGTAGTATAAGTAATATAAGGTAGGAATTAATATTGAAAGACAGATTAATAGCAGCTGGTTAGGAATATAGGTAGTACATAAGGGATGATAAGTAATAGAAGCTAGATAGGGGGAGATAGAGATAAGAAGGGTAAGATAGGAGACTAATAAGTAAGGTAGGTAATGAAGATGATAGAAGTGAAGGTAAGTAATAAGTGGGTATAAGGTAAGAAGGGGTAGTATTGGAGAATAAAGCAATAATAAGTAAGTGATATGAATAATAAGTAATAGCTAGGCAATAATAAGTAGTAAGGTGTAAGTAAGTGATATAAGTAATAAGACGAGCATGACTAAGTAAGTGTAATAGATAAGTGGGAACATAAGGTGAGAGAGATATGGTAATAAGTAATGATAAGGTAAGGAAGTGATAAGAGGGTAGAGTAAGGAAGAGAGAAATATAGAAAGACAGACAGTAGGGTAAGGAATGAAGGGGTGGGTTAGTAGGTATAAGTAAGGGAGATAATAAGAAATATAAATAAATAAAGATAAGGGAGTTAAATAAGAAAGAGTAGGGAAGTGATGATAGGTGATAATAAAATAGGGTAAATGAATTAATTAATTGGCTAAGTAAGTGAGGAAGTAAGTATGGGTAAGTAAAATAAGGAAGGTGAAGAAGAGGATAGAGTAAGGGGAGTATAAGGTGAGAGATAATAATACGTAATAAGTAAGTAATATAAATAATAGTGACTATAACTAAGTAAGTAAGGGTAAGTAATAAGCTAATATGAGTAAAGATAAGGTAAGTAATAAGACGAGTATAAGTAAGTAGTATAATAGATAGGTAGGGAAAATAAGGAAAGATAAGGTGGGAGAGTGATAATACGAGAGTAAGTAATAATAAGGGGAAATGGGGGGAGAGTGATGT
>NW_006889870.1:0-1104 GCF_000231115.1 Vittaforma corneae ATCC 50505 | reverse complement strand
GGTAATGTAGGTAATAAGAGTAATAATAAAGTAATGTAGGTAATAAGAGTGATATGAGTAGTAATAAGGTAAGGAAGGAATATGAGTAATAAATAAGGTAATGTAGGTAATATGAATAATAGTAAGGTAGGTAAGAGATAGTAAGGTAAGTAATAAGTAAGGGAACAAATAAATAGAATAATAAGTAAGGAATAAGGAATACTAATAAGAGTAAAAAGACAGACTAACTAAGAGTAAAGGTAAGTAGTATAAGTAATAAAAGGAATAGAGAATATAGTAATAGTAAGGAAGTATAAAGAAGGACTGAGTAAAGGGATTATAGTATATAAGTAATAAAAGGAATAGAGAATATAGTAATAGTAAGGAAGTATAAAGAAGGACTGAGTAAAGGGATTAAGTACTAAGATAACTTAGCAGACTATAGGTAAATAAGTAAGAGATAGAAAGAAAGGAAAGATAATAAGTGAGGAAAGTAAGGAGTGATATTAAGGGGATTGAGAAGTATAAGTGATAATAGGGAAATATATATAAATATAATAAATAAGCACTAAGTAAGGTAAGGATTATAAGGAAGGGAGGTGATAATAAATATAATAGTAAGTAAGGAATATAAGAGAGAATAGGGTAATATAGGCAGTGGGAACTAATAGGTAAGAGATGATGGGTAAAGATAGGGTAGGTAATGAGTAAGAGACAATGAATAAGGTAAGGAATATGAATGGAGACTAATAAATAAGTGATAAAGATAAGGGAGGTTAAGTAAGTGATAAAGGAAGAATAAATATAGTAATAGATAAGTAAGGAACAGATAGAAAGATAAGGAAGAATAATAAGTGAGGAAAGAAAGTGAGGTAGGTAATAAGGAATAAGGTAGTTAAGTAATATGAATAGGAATAGGGTAATATAGGTAATATGAATAGGAATAGGGTAATATAGGTAATAAGAAGGTAAGGAAGTAATGTGAGTAGTAATAGGGTAATATAGATAACATGAGTAATAAGAGGTAAGAAAGGAATGGTAAGAAGAATAAGTAGGGATGGTGTTAGTATTAGATGTTAAGTGTAAGTGGTAGGGAGGACATGAAGAGTAAGGGATAAGGAGAGA
>NW_006889869.1:0-10069 GCF_000231115.1 Vittaforma corneae ATCC 50505 | reverse complement strand
GAGAACTCTTAGACTTGAACCAAAAAGATAATGAAAAAAGATATTAAAAGTTGTCAATTAAATAAATTTATTTAGCCAAAATGGAATGGGGTAATCGTTATTATGATTTTAGAATTAAGATAAATAGGCTGTATTTAAAATACAATTTTGTGTAACCCTTCCACTTTAAAGTAAATTAGTAAATAAAAACTTTTAATTAACAAGCAAGTATAAATAAATTGCCCAAATTGTAAATGCTTATGCAAAGAACACATTTATTGAATGGATTGGTTTAAAAAATATTATATACATACCTTAGATTTATTTGATTAAATCATATTCTCACCTTTATTTATATATAGTAATCTCTTCCATCTGATTTTTTAATTTTTAAAACAAAAAAATTATTAAGTATGATTTTAATTTTGATTTATATATTTCTGGAGTATTTTTAATGTGCTAAAAATCCCAAAGACTTTTATAATACCTGCATTGCTTGCGTGGTGTTAAATTGTAAGCTTTCTGATGTAATCTGATGATGAAATAGGTCAATTAGTTATCTTTAAAATTAGTCATATTACAGTTTATGGATTAGAAAAGATTGTGTTCTTATTGTATTGTACTAAATTACAAATAATTACGACTAACTTTGTACATTTCATTTGCTAATAGCAATACGATATTTAGATGGTGTTCGTTTTGACTATTTTAACTATCAAATTCTTTATACTTTCTTCAAAAATTTATATCAAGTTGTTTAAATTAGAGCATGCTGGTTTTCTCGATAATGTAGATGATTAAACTTCCATGCCACGAACTTTCGAACTATTCCTAATTCATGTTAACTTTATACACTGACCTACCATCTCTCTTTTATTGAGATTATATCATTATATACATGATATTTGTCACTACCTTGCCATCACTCCCAGCTTCTTTAAATCTTTTATATAAATATACAGTGCTCGATTATTCATATTTTTATCTCAGTTTTCTCTTCTCCATCACCAAAGATACTGGATTGTTTGTCTAATTTAAAAATGCTTGTATACATTTTATAGATTATTAAGCGTTAAATATAGATAGGTGGTTAACAATATATGAACATTTAAAATGCATCAATTTACTATTTTAAAAATATTATTAAACATAAGCTAAGTGGTTTAATTTACACAAATATATCATCGTGTGTTGATAAAGTTTGATTAAAAGAAATTTTCTTAAAATTCATTCTTGGTTTTATATCTTGAAGATTTCAGCATAATGCTATTTTTAAATGAACACCACAATGTAAGTTCAGAAAATCAAGAATAACTAAGATGTAATCACAAAACCACTCACATTCTTAATATTAGCTTATTTATTAAATGGACATTATATTTAAGATCCATCCTATTCTACCAATAATTATATGTTGATTGGCGTTTGTCAGCAGCTTTCATACAAAAATTATTTGGTATTGTTGAAATACATATAACAAAAATATTCAACTTTGAATAAACTATTGTGTATTTAATGGGAATATGGACTTGAAAATTTCGACATTTCTAGCTATTATGTTTATTCTGGTATCGCAGTGATCATCTGATTCAAAACTCTTGCTCTTTTTAATTAAATGATCAAATTCCACAAAATAACATTAAATCTTTAGAGATAAAAGTGTCTAGGAACAACATTTATATTTAAAAATTTTTGCATAGATCATTTGTATGATATAAAAATCATGCCAATATCAACTATGCAAAATTAATTTCTATAATAAATTCTTTAGCAAATATAAGCTGAATTTAAACCAATTATATTTACATTGGCATGCACGCAAACTAATATATTCAATGTTCATTTTTATTTTTTACTAATTAATTCATGCAATATTTGCTTTCACTCACTTTAAAGTTTTTACAAAATTATTATTGACAGCACAATAATATAATCATCCTGTATTATATTGATATAATCTTGTCAACAATGCTAATAACAAGTACCTTATTTATAGTTCTTGTTAAATATTAAAAAGCTTTCGACATGATTCTAAGATGCTTGAACCTTTCACGTATATAAGTAAATTGCAATTTTATTTTTACACAATTCTTTCACTTTTGCATCAAAAATTTTTATGCTTGTGAAACTTTTAACACATGTAAATTTTTTTAAATAGTTTTTGTAATATTTCATGTGATATGTAATCATTTGCCGTGTTAAAAATTATTATTTCAATAAATTTTTATAATCATATATTTTCAGGAAAGTGCATCTGCTCTTTTCTTTAAATATTACATGTTTGAATAAATAGGCGTGAATTTTACTTCATTGTTATATTTATAAAGCATATTCATATCCATATTTGCTAAATTATCGTATGTAATTTCAATGATACTTAAGCCAAAACCGCCTCGAAGTTTCCATAAAGAACAAAAATGGATCTTTATAAAAATTTTCCTTTATATTTCTTAAGAATATTTGGCATGGTGTTGTTTGACAATTTTTTGATTTTATAATTTCTTCTAATATTATGGTGAATATTTGATAACAAAATTTTTACTCCAGTAAATTAATATTTGATATATTTATTAAGTTTCGGGTTAATAAAGACTTACCTTAAAGAAAATAAGGAAGGAATTAATAATCAGCAAATACAATGGTTTTATAATAATGATGTTCTCAATTCTCTTTAATTTTTAAATGTTAGCGAATCGTCTTTTGAAATCTTTTCTTTCCCAATTCTATGAGAGCTCATATAACACACTGTTTGCATAAAAATATATTAATATTCGTAATATGTTATTCATTACACGCCAACATCTGCCCTAAATATGAATTCAACATTTAATACTATTGTTAACGGATAAAGGTCGGAGATGCACTGTTTTAGTATATATTTCCAGCATAAACGCAAATATTGGGGGAGATGGCATTTTCAATTTATTCTATACCCATTACAAGATCAATAAAATTTATAATGGTCATTCTGCATACAAATTTCAATTGACAATATTCTTGAATATTCGATTTGTCACAATCAGCATGCTTTTTTAATTGGCTGTTTTTGAAATTATTACAAAGAGTAAGTAGGGTGGAAACTCTTAAATGTAAAATTTTGGTTGCTTTAAGTGCAATTTATCCACGAATCTATATAGAATACAAGGTATTTCGTCACAATGTACTTTTAATTTATACAAGAATCAACTCGATCGATTATTTAGGCTTACAAAACAAACATGTTCAGAAACCATGAAGTTATTGATTTGATCATTTCCTTTATTTTTACATGAATATCGATCGATTAGTTAATTCTAATGTTATCAATATAATTGACTTATTGTATCTTCAGTATCGAGGAACAAAATATATCAATATTCAAAAATTAATCACTCCGAATTCTCTATATTTCACAGCACCAAGCTTCATATAATGCATGTTCAGGCAATTCCAACAACACTCATCAATATGCTTCGCATTCAAAAACAAATTCAAGTTTGATCAATAGGTTTCTGTAATTTTTCTTTACTGAATATTATACAAAACAATATTAATCACGAAATGCCCAATTTTTTACTTTTATCAAAAAACTTCTAACACATTTTCTTGATCATGTTTAAATGCAAAATCTTTAATCTAATGGTAAAATTGTCTTAAACAAGAGTCGGAAGATTCTTTTCTAATTAAAACAGGATTTTCTTTACAAACAAAAACAGCAGGAGTGCATCAAAAAGTACTATTGGTAACTACACTAGTCTATGAAATCACGGCAAAATGCTAGTAGTGTGGTAGGAAATATGGGATTCCTTTGTGTTTGAAAGTTGAAAAATTACCAATGCTAAAGGATATTTCTAGATAATCATGTTCTGACTGCATAGAATCAAATTATCGAAATATATTGCAAATGGAAATATATAAATTTTAGTGTACTTATTAGAATATCACAACGCCATAAAGCTTTAAAGAGAATGAGGCATATGTCAGACTATGTTTTGAAATACATCATATTCATAGATAAAATAGGCTTGAAATTAGAGATGGCCAGAGATAGTATTGTTCTTTTTAGACTCGTTCCATAACATTTGACTACATATTGAGATGTATTTTGACGCAAATAGCCTATTATGTATTATTTGCTAACTCATTCTTTTATTAGAGACAACCATACGATACATTTTAGAAATTATTTAATGAACTATAAGGTTATATTTCTTGAGTTGTGTTTAACTCATTGAGAAGATAAGTTTTGAATTTCTTTTATACTTGGCTATTATTAGATGTATTGTTGTATAGCGAACAAGTATAGTAGCATAATCATTTAACAACAATTTTAATTTTTATCACATTTTAATCATTTTACTTGGTTATACCCGGGGGCTTTTACTTTTGAATGAAGCAACTATTGCAGATACTGTAAAATACGACAATAAAACTTCTGTGGAAATTGTGGTATTAACCCAGAGATTTTAATTGAAATAGATTCGACAATATAGTGATATTTAGACACAATAAAATACCTATAAAAATAAATAGCATCCATTATTATGCTAATATCATCGAATAGTTTAATGTTTATTATATGTAAAGCATTTATATTTACTTGGGGAATTGTCATTTAAATATAATTTTGAATTAAAAATGCGTGTGAACAAGTTGATTTTATACACAGTTGCTGAATTCCACGTGTTATTTATAAAATTCAACAACATTCATGCATTCAAAATGTATGTGGAATACTGTGGCCAATAGATCACATAAAAGTTTTATTCTTTAAAGCAACCAAAGCCATTTTAGGTCATATGTTTTTTGATTGGTGTATTGTATCATTTAAGTGGTACGTTCTTGTGAATAGACATGTTCAAGCATTATATTCCAGATGAATTTGGATGAAAATAAGTATCTAAACTGTGTAATAAAATAAAAGTCGCAATAACCATTGTGATTACTTTGATATGTGCTGTAATGATCTAAGAAATAAACTTTAAATGTTATTGTTGATATAATAGGGTTGCAGGAAATATAGGTGTAAATTTCCAAACCATCAAAGTCTATGGTGTCTACACATTCTAAAGCATATAGACTAAAAATTTAATGCAAATTTTACAAGAATTGATAGAAGGGCCAATTTGATGAACCTAAGCCATCGAAGAGGTATTTTATTAAAAATAGCCAAACCTATAGATTATGATGGTTAGTCATTGCCATTCTAAACCACACAACTTTTGCTTCTAATTATTGAATATCTCCGCATACATATCAACAATAATTTTAGATGACTATAATTGTAAATGAATCCAACTAACGAGCCAAAGTTTTGTAAACCTACACGTTGTTGAATTTGTTCCATCCACACATAAAATATTTAGTCTTATCGAAGCAAATATAGGTTTTGAATGAGAAGACTAGCACGCTTGAACATGGTTTTTGATGCCAGCAATATTGTAGTTGATTATCGACCGATTTGGTTAATAATTGTCTGGCATATTTCCTATGCTTGATATTGAGTCCATGATATAATCTACATAAAATCTTATTTTCTGTGTACCATTCATTAAGGAAGTAGAAGTAGTACAATTAGTAAAAAATTTACCCACAAATGATACGTTTACTAAACACCGGTAGAGATAGATATCGTGAAAGTGGAATCGCGAGTATATTCATTTTATGTTATGTGGTTTCTTACATGATGATAATAATATTTGTTTGGAGTAAATAGTAAACGCTAGCTTTATGCCCAAATGACTTTTATTTTGAAAAATTATCAATTTTTTATTTCACCATCCGATAATCTGATTGCATGATTAAACATATATTCTCCGGAGTTCGCTTCCAAATAACAGTTTGATTAAAGATTTCATAAATCAAATACCATTTACTTTGACAGTGATAAAATTTAATATGCTAATGTGATTGGCGGTAGATATGTTATTATGCATTCTATTGGTTTTATATAGATAAAAATAACAGCAATTCCATCAATTAAGTAAATAAAGGATAAGAATATTTGTTGGTAATATAGAAAAATCGTAAGATATGAAAATATACTGTGATGCCAAAACTATTCTGTGCATATAAAGCTTCATTTTTACTAAAAATTTTTAACCTCTAACAACAATAAAAAGGTTGTTCATTTCGAGCCGAGACAGTTCAACCATGAATGTATTATATGGTTCAAAGCGGAGTAGGACTTGATTAGAACTTGATGCTCTATAATTCAACACCAACTATAATAAAAATGAATTCCTATCATGCTTGTGTAAAGGCGTAAGAATAATTGTCACATCCTATAGATTAATATAATACGCTACATGAGCAATAGGTTTATTGTGACTTTAAAAACAGATACCAAGTTTAATTAATGTATGCTAAATTTTTAGAATATATCAAGACTATCCAATGTAATTAAGATATTAAATATACACTAAATAATAATGTTTTAATATAATTTGAATCATATTCTCCTGAATTTTAAATGTTGGGTGGCTTTAAGTACACCACATATAAAAATATTTTATTATTTTACAACCAAAATAATAGTTGGTGATGCTAAATGGATACAAAAATTTTCAGTAATCGATATGGATATAGTTTGTAAGAACTACAATTTATTTTATATACTACTCGCTTTTATTGTTTTAATTCTATAACCAAATTTGAAAAATCAGCCTGACGTAACTATATCTTTAGCACACTTAGTTTTTAAACTAATTTTGACGATGATGTTGCGATCTCTAAGGATTGTATTGTGTTAAAATGATTTTGTGTTGGGGCTAAATATTTCAAGATACCCATGCTGCTAAGTTGAATAAATTTGGGCCAAATATAAGAGGACTAAAATAAGTGAAGCATGGTGGTTACAATCAATCATGTTGGTTATGTGTAGATTTCATTGAGTTTTGTTTATATAAAATAAACAACACTTTCAAATTTTATAACACTAAAATAAAAGGCAACATATTTCTTCTTATTTCCATAGCTTTATAGTATAAATTTTAGTTGCTTTAAATTAGTTTAAAGTCTCAATTTTGATTTATAACACTTCACACCATGAGCTTCGATTTATGTAAAAGAGTGATTCACTTGGTTAGCAAATTATGTCACTTCCATCAAAGAATATGTGTCAAATGTGTAATTGGGAACGTACGAAGCGTTTTTGATTGGCGTTGGTTTCATTCGTTTCATTACTTAATTAACGGTGTACTTGTCATTGATTTATCATTTTATTTGAGGTTATTGCTGTTGTGCTTTTCTACATATTTTTGATTTTAAAATTTTTTGTATATCTTCATTATTTAATATTAAGATGGTAATTTGCTTTATCTGGCTATGCATTTATGAATAGTATTAATATTAACTTTCAGCCTATTAATTACGATTTATGATGGCCGAGCTCATATTGTCATTGACTTAGTTGATATAAACATTTTATAATAGTCCAGTATGTCGACCATTAATTATTTAGCAGAGCTCGTATATCCTATGCAGCTTTACATAAATGTAAATTTCCAATGATACTTTTAAATTTAACGGTGCCATTATCCTATTTATTTACAATTTTTTGAGCTGAAGGATACTAGTTTTAAACAATTTTATCATTTCAATATCAAGTGTCAGGCGTGCGTTTTTTGTATTTGATATAAAAACATGTTGAAACTATTGGATAATTTAATAAGCTTGTGGTATTAAGAACAATTCTCTTATTATTTATATACAATTTATTGAGTTCCATCGAATAACTTTGAAAATCCTTAATAATCTACGTTTTAGCGCTTGAATAATGTATTAATAACGTCTCAATCCCACTATTTTTTAAATTCAAAGCACTAAGCTATATAATAAATGTCGCGATGAATTTTTATAATATTAACGTACCTATTCTCGAAATTTAAACTTTTCATAGTTTCTTTGGGATTATATAATTTAATCTGCTGTGGTTAAGTTCATCAGATTCATACTATATCAATAAGTATAACTATGCCCAACATCAAAGTATCATCGAGAATTGTTTAAATAATGTAAAGGGAAAATATTTGTGAAATTCAATATATAATATAAAAGCCTGGCTCTTTAACTTGATACTTTGAAGTTTCTTAATTTCAAATGCTTGCATTCAAAGACTGAAATACCATCAAAGCAGCATTTTATTTTAGACTTTAATGCACATTGCTTTCTTGCGGTATTTCAAAATTCCAAAAAAAGTCTTTTTAGCATGTGCCAACAGAGTAGACTCAAGTTAATGATAAGTCTTTGGACCGCATACATTTGGGATGGGGGATTGGCGCAGGCATCAGGTTGAGAAAATAGAACCAATCTTACCTAAAAGTATAAACATGTAAAACACAACAAATATTCATATTATATTTTATTGTTAGTTTTCTATCTAATATCGATGAAGCTGTGTGTCTATTTGGACTGGCAGCTAATTTTATTTTGAATTGATACTGGCCGAATAACAACCCGTCTTTTATGTTTCATTTTCAATGCTATGTGTTATAAAATTCGTAGATTGCATTATTATTTGAATTGAAATAAACTTGCCCAGTCATTTCCATCTATATTATATTGACACAATCCATTAAGAACTTGGAAAGTTCCTTCTACATGCTCATGATTGAGCAAGTACCACATCAGCCCTACATATTTCGTGCTTATATGGTTGTACGTTTATGTAATTTTCGAAGTTGCAAACCTTTGTTGTTTCTTGCGATATCCGTAAATTCGGCTAAATGATGTTTTGGAATTTTGCAGTATTTTTATTGAAAATGCAAGCAAGCTTACTGTAGAATGAATTACATTCAATATTCACATACACCATTTGTCAAATGATGCAACTTTTATGCTCATAGCATTTTTGATGATAAAATAATATATTGCTGCTACTGGTGTAGGAATTGGTTTCTTTTTGAGTTATGAGTGGCACGCCACAGTTTTGTGTAAAAATTTGCATTATTTGGGCATGTGGAATTATCTCATGATTCTGGAGTTAAAGATGCATCTGTCTTGTTAAAACTTCACTTTTTAGCAACATTCTAGCTGGAATTTCTTTTAAGTGGGTTTGAATATTCTAATTTTTTCACGAATCACTCCTTTTATGGTTATGCACAATTAACTTCATGTCAAAAAGTAACTTTTTAAAAAATAGCAAATCGCTAGCAGATAAATATGGGATTTCCATCTTCTGAATAGATCAATCATCTAAAATTTGAAAACATCATCTTTTTTGACTTTTCTATCTTAAATATCTTCCTTTATCAGAATGGCTAACATTGTGGCAAAATATTAAGATGCCCCATGTGGACTCAATCAGAATTTATTACGTTATTTCATAAAATTGCTTGTGTAAGAAAACAATAAGGCATACGTGTAGACTATATCATATATTTAGATTAATGCATTTAATTTTTTTCCTAATTCTAGACCTTGCAGATTTTCAATGATTTCTCTTAATTTCAAATTATAATAAATCTTAAGTCCACAGAGTCTTCCATTGCTTGAAACCTATTTAGCATCTTAAGCATCAATGCAATCGTTTTTACTTTTTTAGTTAATCAGTACACTATATTTCTTAAGATGGAATTAATTCATCCAAATAGCATGATTCTCAGTGAATATTTCCCTATTTCCATACTTTTCTGAATTATTTCTTCTTAAGCACATCCCATAACATAGTAACTTTACATCTTATGGTAATCACAATTATCAGTTAATAAAAAAACTTTTATTTCTCTAAAGGCAGAGAATTAAATTGAATATTAGCTGTCAATGGGGGTAATTTCTTCATTTAATAGTTAAATCATTTAAAATTTTTAGAGTTATATATTGAAAAAATTCGAACTTTAACTTAAAAGTCCTTGAAACAATGCTCATGCCAGCTTTCTTGAAAATAATGAGAAATTTCATTTCGAAAATGGGATTGATTCGAGCCTAGTCTTTTTTATAATTATTCACCTTAACAATCAGCTATATTCATTTTTGGCTATTATGCAAAAATTTCAATTGTTCTAGTTCTTAAAAATTTTAACTTTTATAATCATTTTGTATAAAATATTTTTATAACTTAGACGTATGGTAAACAAAAAATAATGAATATTTAATAAAAGGAGGATAACAT
>NW_006889868.1:0-10310 GCF_000231115.1 Vittaforma corneae ATCC 50505 | reverse complement strand
TTTTCGTGTTACCATTGCCAGAACTCTGAACTTTACTTATTTGGCTCTGTGCATTAGTGTTCTGATTGGATTGTCCTGTGTTGCTAGTTGCGAGTAGAGCCAACGTCTCTATATATTTACACCCGAGTGCTCTTTCTACAACAATTTTCTCTTTACCATAAGTAACTCTTGTCAATCTCATTGTGCTACTTTTGTTAGCAATGTCTTAACAATGCTCAATAGCAAAGTAAAACATGTGTGTTTTGGCAAAGATTCATAAGAAAATGCAAATGCCGAAGGTTACTTTCAAGACCCTTGTGTAAAAATGTAAGGACAAAGTACTTGTTCGAATATAATATATTGCGGTATACTATGACTGGCGAGTTGGGTATTGGGAAGTCAAACTGCCTGCATCAAATGAATGAATATTCAAATCACATATCAGGTATACACAGAATAAAAGTACATTTTAGAGGCAAAGATACTCGCTATTGACTATCGTTGGTAATTAAAACCAACCATTCCATTTTCTCAATATTGATAAATTTACCCAAAGTGCGCTTTGACCAGCTCTTTTGGGACAATCGTTCACAGTATTAGCATATTCACTTGGTATGCGAATGCCGTGGCGCCGAACCCCACCTCCACCGCTCTCTCCAAGCTGCTCTTGCTCAAATTCTCAGATCAAGAAATCTTGAGCTACTGCACAATCCCACTCCAGACATATAACATTCTGGAGTATTCTGTGCTAAGAATGCAGGTGCAAGCACCCCCGCTTTGTGCGCTGCTGATGTGTACTTTGAATACCGTTCTGATCGCCATGTACATCAGCGCACCTCAAGAGTATTTTATACTGCTCGATACATCACCACCACTCCTATCAATAAACCACAAAGACGCTTAGGAATGTGGCACGGTTTCTTCACGAAAGATCATGTCTACTCCTGGAACATTTTAGATAGCACTCCTGCATTGAGGTGTGCCATTGCACACAAGTAGTCCTCTGATAGTGCACAGAGTAGATCGCAACATCTGGACGGGTTCTGCTCCACCTAGTCTTTTGTCCTTGAATTTACCACTGGACATTTGTCTACTGAGCTTCTTCATTCCATCGTTCACACGCCGTTCTTATGGAATTCCTGCTCCACTGCGTTGAGCTTTAACCTGTGACCAGTCTATTGATGAGTGAAGTCCATGCGGCGAAAACAAAACCGACCAAGTTGCAGATGTGGCATCGTGCACACACCCCTTGATTTCTGCAAGCCAACGGTCGTTTGTTTAACCCCTTCACATTGTATTTATATTTTAACTCACGCCAGCTTACATGTAATGCCACTGCCATAAACGTTAAGTTTCAGATCATATTTCCCTTGGCTGCTCATAGCATACCATATCCAGCATGTACGCCCATGCCAGTGTCTGTTTTCTTTGGACATGGCAATCCTCATTTTTATTCATTATGAACGGCTTTCTCACTCATAGAACTACTCACTGTTTCTAAAAGCACGCATGACGGGTCTTTTGCAAATTTTGACAAACCCACATAAATAGCCTCGAGTCTAGGAATAAATTGAGTTGCCTTCGACATTTTACTTTGTGCTTCTTGTTAAAACAACATGGTCTAGATGGCCTGTCCATCTGATTATGTGCATCTACAATGAACCTTTCGAGAACCGGTCATGGCTGTTGTTGGCAAGGGCATTTGCCGATATACTATGCCAAAACTCTTGAATAAAAAGAAAAGGGGAAAGACCCAAATAATTATTTAACTTTGATTCTGCAATGCCATCATATAATGACGTAGCTATAAGGTAACCGCATGTGGAAAATTCTAGCCGCAGCAGGTGCAATTGGTTTTGCAATTTTTAATCAAGAGGATTCAAACAGATGGACTGTCGAAATTCAAGACATCCTGTTGATGCAATCTGATCTTATCTGTTTTCTTGTACGCCAGAGTGCACTGTGCTGACAGAATGTAGACGCAGTATTATTTGCATTGTAGGTCTTGACATATAAACAACAGTTACAAGACAAGTTTCCACCCATCGGTCAAAACTTACTACAGCACACATCCAGATATAAGAGGCAGAATTTTTGATCAAAAGGGCATTCGCACCAGAGTGTTTTCCATTCAACTATCAGTGCACTCTCGTATAAATTTTTGACAGTCTTGGGAAAATCAAGCCAGGCCAATTTGTTTTATGCGTTAAGCATTGAGCAATACCTTTCACACAGACTCTGGTTTGTTGAGCTTTATTCGACCCAAACATTTCGCAGGATTTGTCCGTGGAAACAAAAGCTGTTGGTCTTCTCTTGCCACTTAATAAAAGTCCAGAGAACACAATGCAATCGTAGTTATGTTGGGGCAGAGGGCTATTAAGAAAACTGACATTCCAGCCATCTATACTCTTAAGAGAAAAAGAACGCACGATGCGGGTTTATATGACACACATCCAAACAGCCTAATATTAGTATTGTTTGTTTGGTTGTGGGTCTCATTTTTAATACTATTTTCCATTTGATGATGATTTCTTTGAAATATCCATCTTGTGACAATATGTTGCAATCGAAAATAGCATTCGAAATCACAAGACGTTGTGAATACATCTTTATTAGCAAGACCAAATTTTGCGTAAACATCATGTGCATCTTTGATGATTAGTCTAAATGTTTATTGTTTGAAAGTGTTTTTGTAGTCAAGGCTGGCATTCACATCACTGTATGGGTGTTATATTGGACCACGGTTTTTAGTCTACACCCAAGCACCATTATAAAACACCAATCCCTTCAAAAGAGGGATTTGAGCACTAGACTCATTTTATTTACTGCCTGCAGATATAAAACAATTGTTCCGACAAAGCACATGTGCACTGCAACTGAAATAAAACTGAGCCTAATTATATAAGACATTGGGTGGTTAGACTAGTTCCTCAAATGCATCAAAATCTCACGATCACCTTTTCGGCGCACTCAAATGCACCGTGATTGGCTTCCGACTGTATCAAAGATATTAGAGCTATTCAAAGCACAGCCATTTAGTTATTATAATAGATGGCGAAAGTCCACGCAACACTTCTCTTTGAACTCTTAGATGAAGCCTCACGCTTCCATAGTCGGCGGTGCCCTGCAGTTGTCAAGCTAAGAGATCACTTTGTGAAACTCAATGAATTTTGGCCATCATGGTCTATGCATATGTTCGTGATATTATCCGAATTTCTTATATAGAGGTGGTCGGTTGGTACAGACTGTGTGACTTGTGTTCATAAGAAAGTAATCGCAGGGATCCGTGGAAGTCACTGTTGGCTGCGTTCAAACAGGAATTGTAGCTATAGATCGGAATGTACTCCACATATCTTAGCATTTGCCATTGTGTTTCTTTCTATTTTAAGGAACAATGCTTTGATAATGGCGTGCTTGCATCAACATTCTCCTGTGGTTCTTTATTATTGGCATTATTTCAAGTTGGAGTCTTGTGCTTTGTTTTCAAGGTGCAGCTGCTGTGCCAACACTTCCATTCCAAGCAAATGATCTATGGTGGAACAAAACACGCCAAGCACACAACTGGGCAGAGAGTCTAAAGAGTATATTTCTGTGCCAATACAAACTACCATCAAGATCTAAATGCTGGTCGATGATCTTCCAATGTATCACACATCAATGCACCTATACTTGATATTCCCCTGGTTATGCAGCTACAACCACTTTATTAATAATTTACTCATGTTCTCGTTAAAGGAGTGTGCCTGGCATTTCTTTAACGACACCGTTCTATCTAATGATGATAGACAAATTGTTCTATTGTCTTGGGGACTAATTTTGAAACTTGCACAAACCTATACGACTGCACTTAGCGTACTTTGTTAATTTTGAAGTCGCGATGATTCTCGTGTTGGTGAGGTATGTTAGCCCTTGGTGAGTTTCACCCACTTTTGAATACCACTGGTAAATTGAACAACCATCGAATTCGGACATTAAATACACCTGGAAGAAACGGAAAGTGCCAAGACAATCGCTACTGATAACATGGACTTAACTAATTGCATGCATTGGCGTCATTCTCAGTGCCATACTTCCTGGCGATGGGAGTCTATCACCGCAAGATCCCGGATGTTACCGCAAATGCCGAAAGTTCTGCAGCGACTTATAGGCCAATGCCTTCTCTTCTCGCACCACTGTGCTTGGCACTGTTTCCGTCTGAGACCAAAGAACCAAAATTAAAGTGATGGTGACTTTTATTAGCGGCTGCCGCAACCACTTGACCCTTGTCTTATAAACTACATAATGCCGGCTTTGATACTAATGTAAACCCCAGAGTTGTGTGATTATATTTAGCCAGGACGACTATGTTCTTGATTGCAATACGGATGCCAATGGTGCACTGGGATATGCATCAGCACAGAATTGAACAGGGATGTGATACTTTTTTCCTACAACTGCACTGGGACTGCTTCCAAATCTGGGTTCCACAAACATGGATTTGCAGAACAAAATTCGACCACACCTGAAGTTAATGTATGGAGCATGGAGAGTGTAAACTTTTGAGAACAACATCAGGCTTTTGTTAAACACCCAGATGGTTCGCCAATCACACATGTATGTTTAACATTCCATTTTGATGTACAAGATGTATTGTCAATGTTGCAGAACAAATACAAAACCTTGCAGCTAGCACTAGTACCAGGCACTTTAAGCTTGACAAGAATTCCTAAAATAGACACTAGAGTGTCAGGTATCTGTGTGTGATTGGCTAGTGGCAATGCCAGGCACTTCCGTTGAGAGCCTATACTTATTAGGCTTGGTGCCGACATGGCCAAACCTGCCATGGTGTGGTTGGTATGTATGCTGTGCAGAATGGATGCAAACACTGTCTGCCAAGACGAAGAACATTTTGTCAAACTTACAGGTGAATTAAAACAGCAACCCTCGAGACTCAAGACTTCCCCTCATCCCATTCCACCGAATTGCATCCGATAGTTCTGAACTGTAGTATTGGCAGTCATCTGTGCATTGAGTAGGTTACGTAAATGGTATGGTCCGATGGATTTGAACAAGATATTTCAGAAGTTAAAAATTGATAATTGGAAGCCATCTCAATTTCTTTGGTATTATCAATATGATTTAAAATATTTGCATTGTGTCATTATCTTGGGACTTTGTGAAATGCACCAGCCTTGAATTTTTAATGTCTCAGTTGTAGATCTCTAACATCCGAAAATGATAGCGAAGGCTTCAAAACATACGAACCAAAATTTCAAGCCCATTTGTCTAATCCAAGGCATATTAATAATTGAATATTTGGCATGATATTTAAAAGATACTTGCATAATTTATGTCACCATTCGAAGCTTCCATAGCATAGTAGACAATGTGTGAGCATTTGTCAAACAAGACGGTAGATCTTAATGCGTGTATGAACCGGATGTTTGGGTTGGCCCGTTACGGAATAAGCTAGTAAGCTGGGAGTTTTTATGATGCGCATTGGGGCATGATGTATTACTCGATTATGCCAGGTAAAGCACAGATATTGCCTGATGGAGGTTGGCGTAGATCAATTCAGCATACGCAATATGCATGTTTGCAACAGATCCAGTTGAAACCGCCACATTGTCGATGAAATTTCTTTCAACATGCATCACACGATTCGAACTAGGCCTAAGAGAATCAAGAATGGTTGCGAAAATTCAAACAAAAGAGCCAGCCCATTGGCAATTGAAATCAAGGCCATTTTACATTGAGGTTTCGGAATGTATTTTGATTTACTTGTTAAGTCCAACATTTCCCTTATTTTACACCTGTTCACTCACCAACAAATTAGTTCATCAAACCATTTCAAGCTATGATTGTTGCATTAAATATATTGAGTGATTGGACCCAATGGTAGGTAAGGGTATGTATTCTGTTTTCAAAGTCAGTAAGCAATATAATAGTTATGAGACTGGCTGCAGTCTAAATAAATTTATCATACAAAATCATAGAGCAAGCCTCTTTAAATAAAACTCGGAACTGTCCGGTTCTGTTTTTGCATGAAGCAGATCAAGAGAAGCAAATCATAATGGCGAACATACCATCTATGGAACAGACGTGTGCTCTGTTGAAATACCGCAACACAACTCTTTTATATTCTCACCACAGCGGCCTTTGTACTTTCTTATTCCAATATGTCTTGAGTATATACCGGTATTCATAAATGTCATTCCCAATATTCTTTGCACACCTTTTGTCTTGCAGCATTGAAGCAAACTCAACAACGAACCTCTTTATTAAATAGATCTTCCAGAGCAACATCAACAATGCCATCTTCTGTCACACTATACTTTCTGAATGAGCACCATATCGTCTGATGGATTTTCTCTTTTGAGAATGGTCTTTCGCTTTTCAAATAAGTTGATTTGGCAGATCTGTGTTTCTGCACCATTTTTGATTTCCCAGGAGTGACAGAAATACGCTAGAATGTAGATTTCCAGCAAATATAAGTTGACTGTAGTGCAGGTTTACAAGACGATCATGGCATTAACGAAAGACGATACGCAGCGCTCACAATCATTCCAGAACACACATTAAAAATAAACCCCGAGTATATGCCATTGCCGATATGATAAAAGAATTGTGCTGGAATAAAACATAATTGGGAATGTCCACAACATTCTTGAATAAGGAGCCCATCATAGTTGGCCTGATTTAAGGTCTCTGTTCGCTTCAACAAGACTAATGTCTGGGTATAGATTCACGAACAAACCCTAGCATGTAGATGATGCCTGCGGAAACTCATCTTGTGATATGAATTCTCCTTGAATGAATGGCATTGGATCATAAAAGCTCGCCGTGCCATGTCATACCCAAGCGGTGTTTGAATTAAATCATTCAGTATGGTTCACCCAATTCCAGTACATGGAAATCTGCATGCATTCTGTGCCTTTTCCATACCAACGATGGCATCCACATCTCAGGCCACGGCGCATGCTAAAAGAGCAACGGACTTGTGAGTGCATTCATGATTGCCACACATTCATCTGAATTCGTAAAAATAGATGGGCAGAAGAGATGTTTGCTTTACAGTAGTAGACTATTTAATGTGTATGTGATTTGGTTACTGGACCCTTGTATCACTTCTAAAACGATTTGGCAAGGTCTCGTTGGTTGGCACAAATATAAAAAGAAGATGCATTTAATCTCAGCTGGTATCCAAAAGACACTAGTTTGTTGTGAGAGTGCAGATATTCCAGGCATCTGCAGTCTCAAGATTATTTGAACGCTGGGCAATACGTTTGTGCGATGTTAATGATATGATTGTGGATCTTGGTCTGTAGTGATATCTGAGCACTTTTTGCCACATACAACAATAGAGATTCTTCACACAAGGCTTAATGCTCTTAATCTAGTCTCTAACAGGAATTTCTCTAATGACTAGTCTTATGTTGTGAATCAAGGCCAGGCCTATACATTGTGGGGATCCATTTACAATGTTTATCCTGATGCATTGATTTCTAGCTTCCTTGTTCTTTGAATCGGCCAATTCGCAGGGCTGGTACTTCCTTGATTTGACTCGTCTTTTCACAAAATAATATTTAAGATATCCGCATGCAATTGCCAGTCCAATTATATTAAAGACATGGTGTAGGACTGTATATCATGCCATACACTTTGAATTAACAACAAGCAGTTTCACTTTTCTGTAATGCAACTCCGAACGATATGCCTATTAATGTTGAGTAAAACCAACAAACATTAGTATGTCTGGAGTTGATACCATCCAATTAATTACTGGTGCGGAAACATGTATCTAAATAATTTATGCAACACCCTGATACAATGCCAGAGAGTGATTTTTCTGGGCTATAGACTCTACACAATCAACTGGGTCGACCTACTAGTTAGTTCATTCGCTTCATGCACAGCTTCCACTTTGGAAATTGCTTGCTATTGTATATCATCTGTGCTGCAAGATGGTGCTTGGAAACATGTGTTGGCCAATTGCACCCAATATACTCAACTGTATTGAAAGTAGGCGTTTGTAGCTATGCTCAAGCTTTGCTTAACCACAAGCAGGAATACCACAGCCCAATTCGTCTAGGTTGCCAAAGAAAATAGTCTTTTCTCAAGAACGCCTTGATGCGCTTTTATCGGTATATACATCGGAGAGGGATCATCTAAGCATTGGCCATGCAAACATCATGTCTTTGGTGTTCTGATTCAAATGAATAATTCCGACATTAAAGAATGTCTAGTGACTAATGAAAGGCATACCAGAATCTTTCTTGAGCATTGTATTGATGTTGTTGATGGTAAGCTGAGTGGTGTCTCTTCTATTTCTCAACAATCTGTGCAAAGCCCATTGCTTACTTGGCTTTGATGCAAATGGTGTAAAGCATAGCTTAATAAAGACAGGCAGCAATCCATTTTTATTATTGGAGTGGCGGGTGGTTGGCAGAAGATTTTGGTTAAGGTTGACCAAACATGAAACAGCCGTGCCGTTTCCCAGGACATTGATGTATTTGCAGATCTCGCATATTCCATTTGAGATTGAAAGATACACGAGTGTGTGAATTCTGACGACTATCCACTTGTCGAGCATTGTACAACTTTGTCTTGGAGATTCAAAATTCACATCTCAGGTTCGTGCCAAAGTGCTTTAGACATTAGAGCAAATGGCTGAAGCAGCGAATATTGATTAAATTTCTTTTTACTAGACCTCTTCGCTTTCTACAAAGCTGTTCGTTTTCGGATGAGTGTGGGGAGACACGGCATCTTCGCATTTGATCGTTACACTTGTGTCTAATATATCAGCCACAGGCTGTTCCTGTAAACCTTGACTTTTATTATTCAAAGCACCGTTCTAATGTTTTCCTCAAACTGGCTGTAGGAAGTGTTTGCACTGCCAGTGTGGCTCCACATGATTTTATCATCAAGCTCCTGGTCTTGAAGTTGGATAAAGTTCGCTTTCGAATATGTAGGCGGTTTTGGTGCAATTCTAATATCGCTTCTGATGACACTACTATTTAGCACTTCTGGTTTGTATAGGAAATCTAGACTGTTTTTATGTCATACAACCCCAATACATTTTTATTTTCTATTGGCCAGTGCTTTCATCCGAACCGTACGTTTACATGGAGCTATGCATCATTTCATGATATGCCTTCTAATCAAAACGATGCCAACTTTTATCCACAGCCATGGTGAAGCCCCATCGACAAACCCATTGCAAAAAACTACAGGACCAGTATAAATAAAATCTGACTGAAGACATCTGTCAATCCTTGCCCTCTTAACATCCCAAAGATATCATTTCATTTATTTATTAAATTTTAGTGAGAGCAAGAGCTGAATTTAAAGCATAACATGAAGATGGCAGTATTTAAAGCCAAGGCCCACCTTGTTGTCGTGGAAAATATTTAATATATTTTAAATTATAGCATAGGACTTTGTGCTGTGTTGGTTAAAGCTATGAATCTAAGTTCAAGGTAGAAAGTGCAATAAAACACAACACATCCATTTGTGTATATGCCACTTTGCTATCTGCCCCTTCATTTTTCTTTGAAATAGCGTTATTCAAATTTTGCAATTTAACCGTTGCACTAGGGATACTGCACAATTTTGAGTGGGGTTGGGTTGATCTAGAAATCATCACTTTCGTCTATACTGATCAGCTGCACTTCCTTTTATAAGAGTAGCCCATCGGCCTTTGGAAAACTGCCGGAATTGGGAAATAGTTCTAAACCCTGCCAAATATCAATTTACACATAACTTTAATCTCACAAGAGATGAGATAGCGTTCACAAAATAATTCGGATTCATTTTGTTTTCTTTGCAGGTGTCTTAATTGACTCGCAATGCCTTAGAAAATCGAAACTACGACCGTCTTCTACCAAATGCCATTTAAATAACACCTAGATGATGATCGAGTGCATATACCAGTAGTTCAAGTTTTGCAGATGACAGGATTCGGGATGCTTTCCATTGTTCTTCGTTTCCTCACTGTGGCAGACTGTGTTTTGGCAAGCCGGTTTCTGATGATCACCTACATAAAAATACAACATATTGACCAGACGGTATCAGATGGGATGTCACATAAACACAAGTATTTTGTGCGTTTAATGAATTTAAGTTGTCAAAATACAAATAAAATCTAGAGAGTATAGATGAAAACACACCTATCCAGTTACACTACGTGCCAATATAAATTCAATATCACATTGACTATCCGTTTAGGAAGCACTGTCTGATAACCCTCTTGATCAATAACATTAAATTACCTTTCATCATTGGTCTTGGTGTGTTACTATGTAGATTTCAAAATCTATTTATTCTTCAAATACTGCTTAAGAGCCTAGGGG
>NW_006889867.1:0-11490 GCF_000231115.1 Vittaforma corneae ATCC 50505 | reverse complement strand
GTGGTCTAAATTTCACCCAAACCAATTTAAAAAGCGGTTGCATACAATTGGTGATGGGTGTTATACCATATGTTTGATTAAATATACTTTAGATATCGAAAAGATGCTGTCATGTAGCATTTAAAAGTATGCGCGTTGGATTTTATAAAATATAATATTATATCTGCTTGAACCTTAAATGTAGTTTTTGTTTGATTTATTTTACTTAATATTAGACGTCTAAATTAATATAAATATTAAATTCCAGTATAAAGAGCTTATGTTGCCCTAGAACAAAATATTTTAAACAAATATTTTTACATGCCATTTTTAATATACGTATTTTAAGATAAAACATACTTGGCCTAAAACATCATATAAATAAATGCTCCGGTCTTTTTTATTAAATCAAGCATACTTTTAAATTTTTATTTGGATGTTGTGTATGGTGACTATTCAAATGCAAAAGGAATTATGTAAAGCAACACCCCGTGCTAGTTTTTTGGTACTGTAAGCTTTTGAAGAACCAACGTACAACATTTAAATTACTTTAAAATTTTAGTCAAGTGATTATTAGTGAAAATGCTTTTCCATTGAAATACTTTCCAAACAAAAAATTATATGCGTGCTTTTAAAACCTTCACACAAGAGACAATCCAATGCTTTGCACGAAGCAATTTACTTTTATTACACTTGCTTTACAAGTGCACCAACATGGATTTTATAATATGATTGGTCGAACCGTGGGTATTTGTTGGTATTATCTAAAATCCTACTCAAAGTATAATACCCGAAAAGCGTGCAATTAAATTTATATGCTTGATAGTTTAAGCCTTTACAGTATGATCTTCAAAGCAAGATATGCCTTTATTGCTCGATCACGTGTTTGCTATTTTACAGATCATATTTTGCAAACAGATTTTTAATAATCAAAATACACCAATGTATTAATTCAAGACTAACATATAAATTATTATCAATAATAAATGCGAAAATGTCTCACATTGGCATGATTTTTAATGGTTATATCCATGACAAGTTTAGATTACCGACGGTTCTTTTTAAGATTTTAAAGATGTATAAGCATTTGATACAATATATTACATATTGATGTAAATTCATTAAAACAAATTGCCTACAACACCTTATTATAGTGCACCCTTGTTTGTATTTTCAAGAATTATCTCTTCTCTCATTTTTAGGAACGTCTTTTTATACCGTTTTGTGTATAATATTTGCCATGCTTCTTTGAAAATACCATATTTTTCATCATGCTCCTGATAATTTTATTATTATTTACATCAACTTTTTAATGAATCTGAGGTCCTTATATTCAATTCAATGTAACTCATGACCCTACTTCCATTCTTTTTTGTAACCCTTTAATTATTAAATTAATCTTCTGATTTCGTAAGTTTCTTAGATTTTGCGTATGCTTTCTTCTACGAAATATATAATGAAACTATGTTATAAAAGAATTTTTAGTCAAACAACGAATCCGATTCTAAGAAAATGATTGTTTTAAATACAAGTTTTATCTTAGCATGCTATTTTTATGCAAAGTTTTGCAATATTCCCACACTTTATTTTATTCATCTTTAAGTGAAAATAATTAGCATTGGTAAAATTGGTTTAAATTTCTGGAAAGATGTCTTTATTTAAAGTATCTTTTAATCGAATAAAAAATCAAGATCATGCAAAGCAGTCATTCTTCTTTTATAATAGAATCACTGTACATGATCTTGATTTAATATGATATATTTTCGATGTTGAGGAAATTTTTCGATCTTGTTGTTTCATTGCAGCTTGCTAAAAAATCTTTGCTGTTGCTTTTTATATTTTATTTTTGAAATTCTGCTATATTTAAAAAATTTTTGTTCGAACAACTTAATAAACAATTCCGTTATGAATTTTTATTTGACATCATTTATTATCAAGTGTCTGGTATACTCTAAGCATAGATGCATGAACTCTAAATATAAAAGGTTAACTTTGTTGCCATAAACCTTTAGACTTAAAAAACTTCCATTATAAACTTAGCTGTCAACATATTCTTAAGTAAAATTCTGAATTCTGATTAATGTATCAAATTAAGTGGTGCATGTGTATTGTCTTATTTTGATTGTCCTCGCATTTGCACTACCTTCTTTATGTAAAACAATAGACTTTTAGCTCATAAAACTTTATATAAAATTTTAAACATGAAAGTACAGGTACATAATCTAATATGCTGAAACAAAAATTAATAACATACTATTTCAATAATGTTTGTTGTGTGAGCTTTTTCTAATTTTTATTGAGGATCCAGCTTTTAATAGATAATGTAAATATTGTTATTAATAAAATTCGTATATAACTATTTTTAGTTTTATCAATGGCAAATCTAATCTTAATAAAATTAACTTTTCAAAATTTGCGCATGCTATGCAAGAATAGAATGCATACGAATATTGCACATATTTAGATAATATGAAATTTATTAATTCTACTTCTATTTAACGACTGCCTCATCATTAAAACCTTGTAATAATATAGATATAATATGCAATTCATAAATAATATTTGATCAATGAAATAAATACTTTATAGTTTCATCTGCTAGCTTAATAAAAACTTTTGAAGCATTATTGCTAGAGTGAATATCACAATTGGAAGCAATAATGAACATAGTAAAGAAGTTATTGGAAAGAACAACACATCAAGAAATAGTTTATTAAGCATGTACGGTAAATGTTGCACGATGCTTGTATGATATTATTAAATGTAATTTGAATGCGGGCTTTATCTTCCTACTTCGGGTTAAGCTCAGCTTCAAAATAAATCCTAAAATATTAAAGTTGTAAAAACTATAGCAAAATATTTTATTTGCGCAATATTCACGTCTCATATAAATTTCTGACATTCAACAAAGTTTTAAAACAATGAACTTTCAATTATGTCGTTATATTATTATATTATCATCTTTTATTTTTGTATTCCTTTCATTCTTAATTCTAATACTACACACCCCGATTTCCATAGTTCTCATACATCATCCTCTACTTCATAGATTTTTTTAATATAATTTTTACAACTAGAACACACCATCTTTTGCATTCAAACAAACCAAACCCATATTTATTGCCATCACTATTATTAGTATCGGCATTTTCTTGATCTATCACATTTTTAATATTTCATCCAGAACCATTTTCTTTACTATGCCATACACCTTAAAATTAGAATATAATACGTATTTCCTTATTATTAGATGTCCAGTGTGTTCTTTGAATATTCTCAATTCTATTAAATCAATATTATCCTTCCTATTTCAAAAGTTTTTAATAAAACACAGAATAAGTTCGGAATCACAAATGATCTCATTCATCATCATTCAACTTCTCAATAATCACATCATCAACACACTTTGTAGAGTTGCATCCTTTGTATAATTAATACTAATTTGTGTCTAAACCATTTTGATATGTGATGCCTTTATTGAAAATAATAATTGCGCAGAAGTACAAGTCAAAAATTGCACCAAAATTATCAAATTCCAATTTCAATGCAATAAAAGATAATTATATTCGAAAATAATATTATAAATTAATTTTTAGTCTATAAACGGCCTGTTTAAATATTATTTTATTATATCATTTTATATTTAAAAAATTAAAATTTGTTTAATACCTGATAGTCATTCTCAATATACTTCAATTCATCAAACCGATTGTGTATATTGAGATAAAAGCTTTGGATAATACTATTGAAAATACTGCTTTGCATTTCAAAAATTATTGCTCTCAATCTACCAATATTGCAAAATTTAGTAGAAAGTATGTCTTTGTTCAATGCAGAATAGGTATTCTCAATGTTCTTATTAGGAGATCAATTAAGCCAAATAGCTATGCAGCATTATTAACAAATATATCTTTATAGGCTTTTAAGCAAACACAGTCAAAAATATAAATACATATGCCATCCATCATTTTACCAGCATACAAATTACATATCACATAGTACGTTATTGTGAAGTACAAATGAATTCACCGCCAATTCTAGCCATTCAAGTGATATAATGATCAAAAATAGAATTATCCAGCATTAATGAACGATTATCTTTATCATGTAGATATATATCAGTGATATATTAGTAAATAAATATTTCCCAATCATTTTAAAGGAACTTTTTTTACTAATTTATACATGACAATTTTTTTATTATAAAAGATTTTTGGTTTAGATTAAACTCATGTTGTTTAGTTATATATGCCATTGCTCATTTATAATTTAAAATTACTAAGAAGATGCACAGGCACATTATATTATTTAATTTCAAGAGGCGAATCATTGTTTAAAACATCCGCAAATTCCATACTAGCAGTACGATAAAGATATAATTTAATTCACCTTTAGATAAGAATTGTTGGAGTAAATACCCATTAGTTTAAGTAAATAATCACAATGATTCTTCACTCAAGTACTAAGTTTCCATAAAATAGTATCTTGGCATTCTAAATATTATCCAAGGTATTATGAGTCTGATTTATTCATAGCAATTATCCATTGTGGCCATGATTTCATAATTATATATTTGATAATTTTCTGATTCAAATAATATACCTATAAAAGTATCTAAATGCGAAAGCTGGCATTAACCAACAATATTAAAATAAATGTCTATATTTTAAATACAGTTTGTTAATTACATTATCACCTGGAGCACATTCATTCATGGTGTAATTTATTAAATTCTAAATTTTACATAAAACCAAATTGGTACGACAATTTGTACTAAATATTTAAAATTCGCAAGATTAAAATTGCTATTGTGTTTTCTATGCCAAAATTGAATATAAAATACCAATGCTTAATATTTTGTAAAGTAATTACCCGATGAGACACTGGCCTTTTGAAGTTTTGAACAACCCAGTTCATCTTATTTTCTAAAAGTAAAATCCAAAAACTTTATCTTATATGCCGTTTGTCAATTTATTATGAATTTATTAACTGTTCCAGATGCTCAACCTGCGAATGCAGTGAGTTCTTAAGAAGATTATGCATTTGAAAATATTATTCTTGATAATCAACGTTTAGAGGTATAATAAATGTTAATATATTTGTATTTAAGTGCATCATCAGCTCTTCTAATTATTTTGGTATTTCTTAAAATATAGTGTGTAATAACTAGAAGAAATAACAAACATAAGCACAACACAAATTATCATATTCTACACAGATAATATGCTAATATTGGCATTTTCATATAGTATCTATAAAAATTCTATATCTCATACGGCTAATAGTTTATTTAATATCATAATTGTTACATCAATATTTAGTTTATAATTTTCATATTTATAATAATTTTAATTTTGATGCATATCCAATTACTGAACCTGTGAATAATTTTTGAAAATTATAACATCCGATGCTTGTATCTAACATGATGTATTTGTCCGGCCATTATAAACTCCTGATAACGTTTAATAGAAAATAGTGTGGCAAGTATTTTTATGAGTTTACAACACATTTCATCAACCTACCCATTTCAGAATTAAGCTTTAAACTTGATCCTTAAATTTGAAATTTGTGATCTAAATGCTCTGATGGCAGCCTATATATTTCAAAATTTTTAAAGGATTACATTTGGCCATTATCTATTCATATTACAGAAAATTCTGCCCTTAATCACTCAAAATAGATATGTCGAGTATATTTGTTTCATGTAATTTCGGCTTGTAACCTTAATCCCATGCAGTCTTAGCGCTATTAACTGTTTCATGATCCTGTCATTAGAAGGTACTATGCCTTTAAATTAAAATCTTGTTAAATATCTAAATCAACAACCATTTGATTTTAATTAGAATTAAAATTCTCGAAATAACAATTTTGCACTACAATTTTAAACAAACGCAATCCATTTCAACAACATCGATTTTTGGATTTAGCATGCTCTATTAATCATGTTGACCATATTTTCGTTAACACATCAACATCATTTTGTTATTTGATTATAAAAAACATTAGACGAAGAGGTATTTTAATCTAGAATTGCACCAAACAATGTCGAAACATTTTTATTTTCGTTAATTATGCTTTTGTAATGTACAATGTATTTAATTTTTAATAAAAAATGGAATAACATGATCAATAAGTTTTAATTCTAAAATAATACATACACATGAGAAATATATTTAAATAAAAACAAATTTAATTAGTACAAAGGTCGACCCATCAAAACATTATCGCCCAGTAATTAGATGATAACCATTCGCTTGAATCTGAATACTACTTAATGGCACCAATCACTTATTTATTGCCTGATAATTGATATTAGAAGTTCGGCAACCCCATTGCCATTTTCAATAGTTCTACAAAACTTCTCAAAACATCTTTCCATATCGTGCTTTAGAAAATCAACTCGCCATCTTGTATTTCAACGTTAATCTAATTTTTAATGCAAGACATGGGAAGTAAAGTGGGGTTATTAAAAACTTATTTAAAAGCTTTCATGATACACTTATATGAACATAAGCCATTTATCTCTCTAGTTGTGAATATGCATGTTTCTTGCCCATGTACAGTATTATTGATCTAGTTGGTTTATAAAATTGATATGATGCCTGCAATATATTTATGTCAACAAAAAACACATGTAATACAGTTGAAATAAATCTTTGAGCACTTTCTTTCTGGAAGTACTTTTATTCTATTAGATTACCGTTTCAAAAAGCATTGTATTTATTTAAAAAATGTGTCGTAAATGACAAATTTGTGTTAATAAATTGCATCATTCAATTATATACTACTCTGTAAATATATATAATTCCATGGCATTTAAAAGAAATACTACTATTCAAAATTATATAATATTTAAGATGCAGTCCTTCACACAAAAACTATTCTACTATAAATTTGAATATTACCCAACACAAACAATCAGTTTTTAAATTTAGAAGTAATTTATTTAATACCCGAACTACTTTTATTTTCTTCCATAATATTTGAATTGCACACCATCCTCTGTTGTCTTTGGTTCTTCGATGTTTAGATATAAGCCATTCCTCAACATCCCATAATGTTCATTCCGGATGTGTTCGGCCAATTCATACCTGATAAATACAATAATGCAGGAGTTATTAGCATCCACACATTCAACATATCACACAACTTAGAGCTATGTTTAAATCATTACCAAAGCGGTCCATAGTATCCACATTCATGAAATACATTGATAACATCCGCATTGTCTTTAATGTACGCTTCCATCTCTCTGCAAGTTTTGATTTCTCTAGATTTTATTTATATATGCAAAATGCTGTGTATTCTCGAAAGAGATTGATATGGATTTTATTTCTTGAAAGTTTTACTGCATGCTAACCTATGAAACTTCAGAGATATGAGTTTAGAGTTGGGTCTGTTGGCAAGTTCTATACAAAATATTTTTGATTGTTTGAGGTACGTAGACATAATATCTAGCCGACAGTCTTATAGTAGAATTTTAAACTTCTAATTTACTAGTTAGGAGCCACTGGTGAGTTGTTCATGGACTCATTAAATTCCAAGATCTAAAGTGATAGAGAAGCTTTTGTTAACTTTTTATTAAAATAATGTCTTTGTTAAGGTTAAATTTTTAGTAGAAACAGACTGAACACTTTTGACAAAAGGTACAAAGTGTTGGTGTTTTAAAAAATTAAATAAAATTTGTACAGCATACAACTTACAGTATAAATAGTATTTGTATTAATTCATAGTTTGCTGGCGATTTTATTTGAAGCTGATGTGGTTATGAGCTTTTATGTTTAATATGTAAGCATTCAAATAATTTTTGATATATTATATCTAAAATGAATAAAGGAAAATTGATGGATGTTAAAAGACTAGGGGCTATATTTGTATGTGAAAACCGTCCATATAAGAATATAGTTTAATTTTATTAACAATGAGATGCACCCAATGTTTCTAAATCATTTTAAAGATTCCTATATAATAGAAATATATAGTTGTAATTAAAGTATAGAAAGATAAAAAAATCACTAGTTAGACTAAGTACATTCAAATATGTCTAAAATCAACGGAGAAAATCATTTAAGTCAAAACTGGATTCTTTAGTTACACAATAGTAATGTGGACAAGAATACAATAGTTAAAATAGTATTTTTATAAAAATCGAATTTAATTTATTAAGACACAAGTCTTATAATTATTTTCTTGAGTTTAATTCCTGGCATTCTCATTCTGACACTCACTATAAAAAGTTGGTGATGTTATAATTCTAGAAAACCATTAAATATAAAGTGATATCGAAGCGTGATGCTTTTGAAGCCTATGTTTTATGTAAAAAAATAATGATCGACAAATACATAGTACCAATTATCTTTGCCAGTTAAAATAGCACGAATTTATAATCTTGTATCACACGGTAATTATTATTAATTGGGTTAAATAGCCGAAAAAACGATCAAACTGAAATTTAAATGATCTGATTTATTAAATTTGATGGGGTTATTCAAATTATTGCATCTTACTTTTTTGTCATTTATGTGTTGATTATAATTTCAACTAGCATTATATTAATAGCATCAGTATAGAACACATAGAAATTACATTAAAATAAAATTACTATACTCAAATACAAATATAAATAAATAGTCACGTGGAGGTGGTCAATGATATAATTTTCTATAACAATACATATGTATTTTAAGAACATCAGTGTAAATAATTTTATAAAATATGTGGATAAAAAACTTCGATATATCACACTTGTTATGTAGATTTTTCTAATGATTTCCTTTAAATCTCTTCTTTAATTAACTTAAAACGATCTATTCCTCTGGTAGTGAACACGTATACAATCAAAAGAAACAATACTCTGATTGAAATCAAAAATAAAGCTTATAAAATTTAAGCTTTAATTCGTTAAAAGGACTTAGCTTGGCCTCCATGTTTGTTGCTAACAATTTATACTATAAGAATGTTTGGTATACTGGCACAAATAACTCGACATCTTTTAAGGAATTGCCATCCACTCATTATAAATTCCTTAAACTCAACAGTGCATCTTGAATCTCTTAAGAATGGATATTTCAAAATAACTAATTAAAAGCTCATTCTACAATAATTCAACGACTATTAAGAATATAAATAGTAGATTATCAAGAAACTAGCCAAAAATTACTGTTTGCCTAGGTATAAAACATTAGAAGAAAAAACATAACATAATAAACTACTAAAAACATTTATTTCTCTAGAATTTATGTGTCCAAAAACACGCCATTGCCTGATTTTAAATTATATAATAAACTAATGATCAAAACAAAGCTTTCTTTTAAAACAGACAAATTAACCTCTATCAAACATTAAAGTACTTTCAACCCTAGTCACATATTATTCTCAAATTGCATTTAATTGATTCGGTGGTCCAAAAATGTATTGTATAAAGGCGTTTACACATATATTCAGCATCTTTTAATTGTATAATGTGCTTATTATATTACAAAAGATTATGCATGCAGTATTCAAAAAAACTATACTTTGTTTTTAGAATAGCACGACTATATCTCAAAAAATATCTATCAATATCAGTTATACCAAAATTCTATTTGATTGTGTCAAGCATTCAGCACGTGAAATTAATTTAAAAACTTGATAAACTTTTACTAATTGCCCTGCGATGGAGCTTAACATCACAATAAATTACGGCATTAAGAGTTTCCCGTGCATGTAGCAAAACACTTGATGGCTAACGCACAGAGAATAATTATATTTTAAAAGGATTCGGAGGATGGCAAAACGTCGCAAACATTTTAGACATGTTCCGTTAGGAAGTCTAAACTTGAAACAAATTATTATACCATGGTGCCTTTAAAAGTTAGATTGACTGGTCGTTTCTGGCTCTTAAAATGACTCAACTTATTACAGAATACCAAAAAACAATAAGCCACCATTATTTAAGTGCATCAGTAAGGAGCAATCAGCTCAGTCGAAAATTGATAGCATATAAATGATGAAAAATCACATCAACAACTACCACGTACGCTTCTCTATATGATATACATAAATGAACATGGCGTCTTCAAGACGTGGAAATATAAAGCGATATGCCAAATATCTTTCAAAGACCAATGAGATACAATAATTAGTATAAAACAATCAAATCAGTTTGTGGAGTTAGACGGGATAGCTGGATCTTCAAATCAGTATGCCTATTTTAGTGGCTATGGCAGCTGTATGGTGGGATCAATCAGCATGGAATGCCTGTCTCATATAAGAAACGAAGGTGAGTCCAACATTTGGAATTCGAGAAACTGGAAAAGAACTGAGGCCCATCAAATCCAGATACACAGATTGAACTAAGAGAGAATATCTTATCAATAAGCTAGCATGCAATTCCTTTCCAAAACAAAGTTGTGCAATGTACAACAAGTGGATAGCCGTTAGAATTCACACCTTTATGCATCTTTCAATTTTGAATGTAACATGTGAGTTAATCATATATTGTATCAAGTAATCGTCAATCTAATGATAAAACTATTACCACTAGTATATAAATGGCAAAAGCTTACGTGTAAATATGAGCATGTCTCCATCCCTTTACTTTTAAGTGATAAAATCCAATTTCCAATGTATTACTCACAATAACGAATAAATAATTGGTATGTTTTCTTAAAATATAGAATTGTGTATTTTTTGCATCTTTTATATACTAGTTGAGGTTCTATTTATAAAATTAGGATACCAACGCCATTCACTTTTGTAGAATGATTCAATGTTTAAATCAAAAAGTTTTCAACGAATTATTGCATGATGAAAATACTCCACACGATCTTCTCAATTATATTATTTACATGCTATTAAAAATATAAGTGAAACTGAAAACATCACCTACTCCATTCATTTATATTCAAATAATATTAAATCAGATAATATAATTCACAATGAAATACTTTTATTAAATGAAACTATGAAAATGATGTCTTTAAACAGTACTTTTAATAAAATGAGCATAGAATTTATTGGTTTTGGGCATAAGCTCTATAATATATTCTTTTATACCATAATATCATATTAAAGACAACTAATGGCATTATCGATACATTATCGACCACGATTACATCATTTTAAAATCAATATATTTTAGCGATACTGTGAAATTATCCATACTACTTGATAATTTCTTTTGACAGTTACTAGAGTAATCAAATTAAATAAGAGCATACGATTAATAAGCACAAAATTATGACATGATGGGTGACTGTACACATTAATTTTATGCGCCGTATCAGCACGAATGTTCATGATACAAAATAATTTATGCAATAGCTTTCAAATATAATTGATATTATAAATTAAAAATGAGATGAAGCAAATGATTCTTCTTAATATATATTGCTTTAACTTTCATGTGAGTTAACACATAATAAAAATGACTAAGCTCAATTTTCTCTTAATTTTTTCATAACTATTACCGCACAATGAACAGTTCTAAACTACTATTTTTAAAAGGATTAGACTCTGCTAGTGGGA
>NW_006889866.1:0-11744 GCF_000231115.1 Vittaforma corneae ATCC 50505 | reverse complement strand
GGTTTAATATAAACGTTAATAAAATACCGTAAAATTCGATGTACACGTTTCAGATTAAGTAAATGGACATTTTCTACAATCATTTAACATCTTGTCCTTTAGGCCATATTGTGATGTAATCAAATAGTGCTTTCGTACAGATCTGTTAGAAATATTTTTTGTTCAGGAGGGGGTGGCCATAAATTTCTTCATTATGTGGCTGAAAAAATTAGCTACTTTTGATTCCCTTGAGCTTATAACACAAATTTTTACTTTTACGGCAAATTTCTAAATGTTCTGTATTTGGCTCCATTCTTATAAAATCTTAACAATTCGTTTTCTTTATCACCACGCCTTAATTTATTTGCAGAATGCTTTAATATTGAACCCACTTTAAATGATCATATCCATGAGTTAATAAAACTTATACCTTGATGTCTATTTTCATAACATCGTCGTTAAAGAAGTTTGTCATCGTATGGTAGACATAGCTATTTTGTATCGACACTAACACCATGCAGTGTTAGATTAAATCTTTGAATTGTTGATAACTATTGGCCAAGCGGTTGTAAAATATTTTGTATTGGGTGGGTTGTTAAACAATGTTCGTGGTTGTATTTTTATTTTAATATTTTGTGCCACGCCTGTTGAACAATAATTCTTCAATTATATTTTCTCAATTTAGTGTTTCTATTTGGTAAAATGCTACAAAATATATGATACTGTCTAAATCCGTCTATCATTTTTTTTTCATCACAAGGCATTATCTTCCCACTAGCAGAGTCTAATTCTTTTAAAAATAGTAGTTTAGAATTGTTCATTGTGCAGTAATAGTTATGAAAAAATTAAGAGAAAATTGTGTTTAGTCATTTTTATTATGTGTTAACTCACATGAAAGTTAAAGCAATATAGATTAAGAAGAATTATTTGCTCCATCACACTTTTAACTTACAATATCAATTATATTTGAAAGTTGCTGCATAAATTATTTTGTATCATGAACATTTGTGCTGATATGGCACATAAAATTAATGTGTATAGTCACTCATTATGTCATAATTTTGTGCTTGTTAATCGTATGTTCTTATTTAATTTGATTACTCTAGTAACTGTCAAAAGAAATCACCAAGTAGTATAGATAATTTCAAAGTATCGCTAAAATATATTGATTTTAAAATGATGTAATCGTGGTCGATAATGTATCAACAATGCCATTAGTCGTCTTTGATATGATATTATGGTATAAAAGAATATGTTGTAGAGCTTATGCCCAAAACCAATAAATTCTATACTCGTTTTATTAAAAGTACTGTTTAAGGACATCATCTTCATAACTTCATTTAATAAAAGTATTTCATTATGAATTATACTATCTGATTTAATATTGTTTGAATATAAATGAATGGAGTATATGGTATTTTCAGTTTTACTCATATTTTTAATAGCATGTAAATAATATAATTGAGTAGATCGTGTGGAGTATTTTCATCATGCAATAATTCGTTAGAAACTTTTTGATTTAAACATCGAATCATTCTACAAAAGTGAATGGCGTTGGTATTCCCAATTTTATAAATAGAGCCTCAACTAGTATATAAAAGATGCAAAAAATACATAATTCTACATTTTAAGAAAACATGCCTATTATTTATTCGTTATTGTGGGTAACACATTGGAAATTGGATTTTATTACTTAAAAGTAAAGGGATGGAAATATGCTCATATTTACACGTAGGCTTTGCCATTTATATGCTAGTGATAATGTTTTTATCATTAGATTGACTATTGCTTGGTACAAGATATGATTAAAATGGTTCAAATAAGAAACAACCATGCCATGGGGTATTCAATTTAATATATTTGCCGAGCTCACATGCTACATTCAAAATTGAAAGATGCATAAAGGTGTGAATTCTAACGACTATCCACTTGTTGTACATTGCACAACTTTGCTTTGGAAAGGAATTGCATGCTAACTTATTGATAAGATATTCTCTCTTAATTCAATCCGTGTATCTGGATTTGATGGGCCTCAGTTCTTTTCCGGTTTCTCGAATTCCCAATATTGGACTCACCTTCTTTTCTTATATGAGACTAGGCATTCCATGCTTATTGATTCCACCATACAGCTGCCATAGCCACTAAAAAGGCATACTGGTTTGGAGATCCAGCTATCCCGTCTAACTCCACAAACTGGTTTGATTGTTTTATACTAATTATTGTATCTCATTGGTCTTTGAAAGATATTTGGCATATTGCTTTATATTTCTACGTCTTGAAGACACTGTGTTCATTTCTGTATATCATACAGAGAAGCATACGTGGTGATGATTGATGTGATTTTTCATCATTTATATGCTATCAACTTTCGATTGAGCTGATTGCCCCTTACCGATGCACTTAGATGATGGTGGCCTATTGTTTTTTTGGTATTCTATAATAAGTTGAGTCATTTTAAGAGCCTGAAACGAAGAGTCGTCAATCTAACTTTTAAAAGCACCATGGTATAATAATTTGTTTCAAGTTTAGACTTCCTAACGGAACATGTCTAAAATGTTTGCGACGTTTTGCCATCCTCCGGATCCTTTTAAAATATAATTATTCTCTGTGTGTTAGGCATCAAGTGTTTCACTACATGCACGGAAAACTCTCAATGCCATAATTTATTGTGATGTTAAGCTCCATCGCAGGGCAATTGGTAAAAGTTTATCAAGTTTTTAAATTAATTTCACGGGCTGAATGCTTAACACTATCAAGTAGAATTTTAGTATAACTGATATTGATAGATATTTTTTTAGATATAGTCATGCTATTCTAAAAACAAAGCATAGGATATTTCTTTTTTTGAATATTGCATGCATAATCTTTGTAATATAACAAGCACATTATACAATTAAAAGATGCTGAATATATGTGTAAACGCCTTTATATAATACAGTTTTGAACCACCGAATCAATTAAATGCAATTTGAGAATAATACGTGACTATGGTTGAAAGTACTTTAATGTTTGATAGAGGTTAGTTTGTCTGTTTTAAAAGAAAGCTTTGTTTTGATCATTAGTTTATAATATAATTTAAAATCAAGAAATGGTATGTCTTTGGGCACATAAATTCTAGAGGACTGAATGTTTCTAGTAGTTTATTATGTTATGTTTTTTCTTCTAATGATTTATACCTAGGCAAACAGCAATTTTTTGATAGCTTTTTGACAATCTACTATTTATATTCTTAATAGTCGTTGAATTATTGTAGAATGAGCTTTTAATTATTTATTTTGAAATATCCCTTCTTAAGAGGTTCAAGATGCACTGTTAAGTTTAAGGAGTTTATAATGAGAAGACGGCAATTCCTTAAAAGATGTCGAGTTATTTGTGCTAGTATACCAAACATTCTTATAGTATAAATTGTTAGCAACAAACATAGAGGCCAAGCCGAGTCTTTTTAACGAACTAGAGCTTAAATTTTATAAGCTTTATTTTTGATTTCAATCAGAATATTGTTTCTTTTGATTGTATATGTGTTCACTACCAGAAGAATAGATCGTTTTTTATCCACATATTTTTATAAAATTATTTACACTGATGTTCTTAAAATACATATGTATTGTTATAGAAAATTATATCATTGGCCACCTCCACGTGACTATTTATATTTGTATCTGAGTATAGTAAATTTTATTTTAATGTAATTTCTATGTGTTCTATACCTATCAGTAATGCTGATTGCAACAGAGCAAGTTGTACACTTGGGCTCAGGTCGTTGATATTTTCAATTAATAAAAAGTGGGAGTGTAGATGAATACACCAATAATGATCATGAATTTAAATATTAAGGAGATTTTTATGAATACAATCCACACTCTCTTCAGTATACTGAAGGAATGCTAAATATTGGTGCAAAAGGCTTTTGCCCAAAAATTTTTTTACAAAATTTTTGCATTTAAGGTTATCTTCCAACCTACACTATAAAGAATTTTTTGACCATAAAATCATTTCAATTTTTACTCAATCATTTTGATAATCTGGATGGTGGTAAACCCATTGCAAGAACTTTATGTGGTTAAAAAAAGATGCAAAATTGATGTTGTAGTTTTTTATGAATTAAAATTACTTTAATTCAAAGGGTCGAACAATATTTCTAAGCCAATCTCTATTTGAAAGAAATATTGGAAGTCATCTTTTAAATCAACTTCCCTGAAATAATGGCATTATCTTTAGTATTGTTGTCATATTCATAAAGGCATAGTCATTATCAGTTTGATTGTAAGACGTAGGATTTATATATTAAGAATTTGACCATTTTAAAGATAAAATGAGAAGGTCTTTAGTGAATCTAGAAGACTTGCGCCAAATATACATTTCTGCTGCTAATAATATAAATATAATTTCAAATTAGTAATATGTGGCTAACATGGTTTTATTAACAAAAAATGGATATGGTTGTAGATTTGTTAATTAACAAATCAGATGCTATTAATATAATGCCAGTTGAAATTATGATCGACACATAAATGACAAAAAAGCAAGATGCAATAATTTGAATGGCCCCATCAAATTTAACAAATTGGATCGTTTAAATTCCAGTTTGATCGTTTTTTGGCCATTTAACCCAATTAATAATAACTACCGTGTGATACAAGATTATAAATTCGTGCTATTTTAAATGGCAAAGATAATTGGTACTATGTATTTGTCAATAATTATTTTTACATAAAACATAGACTTCAAAAGCATCACACCTCGATATCACTTTATATTTAATGGTTTTCTAGAATTACAACATCCCCAACTTTTTATAGTGAGTGTCAGAATATAATGTCAAGAATTAAACTAAGAAAATAATCACAAGACTTACGTCTTAATAAATTAAATTCGGTTTCTATAAAAATACTATTTTAACTATTTTATTCTTGTCTACATTACTATTGCGTAACCAAAGAATCCCGTTTTTGACTTAAATGATTTTCTCCGAGACATATTTGACTGTCCTTAGTCTAACTAGTGATTTTTTATCTTTCTATGCTTTAATTACAACTATATATTTCTATTGTATGGGAATCTTTAAAATGATTTAGAAACATTGCGCGCATCTCATTGTTAATAAAATTAAACACTATATTCTTATATTGACTGTTTTTACATACAAATATAGCACCTAATCTTTTAACATCCATCAATTTTCCTTTATTCATTTTAGATATAATATATCAAAAATTATTTGGATGCTTACATGTTAAACATAAAAACTCATAACTACATCATCTTCAAATAAAATCACCAGCAAACTATGAATGAATATAAACACTATTTATACTGTAAGTTGTATGCTATGCAAAATTTATTTAATTTTTTAAAACACCAATACTTTGTACCTTTTGTCAAAAGTGTTCGGTCTGTTTCTACTAAAAACTTAACCTCAACAAAGACATTATTTTAATAAAAAGTTAACAAAACTTTTTTATCACTTTAAATCTTGGAATTTAATGAGTCCATGAACAACTCACCAGTGACTCCAAACTAGTAAATTAGAAGTTTAAAACTCTGCTATGCTAAGACAGTCGGCTAGATATTATGTCTAAGTACCTCAAACAATCAAAAATATTTTGCATAGAACTTGCCAACAGACCCAACTCTAAACTCATATCTCTGGAGTTTCATAAGTTAGAATGCAGTAAAACTTTCAAGAAATAAAATCCATATCAATCTCTTCCGAGAATACACAGCATTTTGCATGTATAAATAAAACCTAGAGAAATCAAAATTTGCAGAGAGATGAAAGCATACATTAAAGACAATGCGGATGTCATCAATGTATTTCATGAATGTAGACACTATGGACCTCTTTGGTAGTGATTTAAACATAGCTCTAAGTTGTATGATATGTTGAATGTGTGGATGTCAATAATTCATGCATTGTTGTATTTATCAGGTATGAATTGGCCGAACACATCCGGAATGAACATTATGGGATGTTGAGGAATGGCTTATATCTAAACATCGAAGAACCAAAGACAACAGAGGATAGTGTGCAATTCAAATATTATGGAAGAAAATAAAAGTGGTTCGGGTATTAAATAAATCACTTCTAAATTTAAAAACTGATTGTTTGTGTTGGATAATATTCAAATTTATAGTAGAATAGTTTCTGTGTGAAGGACAGCATCTTAAATATTATACAATTTTGCATAGTATTATTTCTTTTAAATACCATGGAATTATAATATATTTACAGAGTAGTATATAATTGAATGATGCAATTTATTAACACAAATTTGTCATTTACGACACATTTTTTTTTAATAAATACAATGTTTTTTGAAACGGGAATCTAATAGAATAAAAGTACTTCCATAAAGAAAGTGCTCAAAGATTTTTTTCAACTGTATTACATGTGTTTTTTGTTGACATAAATATATTGCAGGCATCATATCAATTTTATAAACCAACTAGATCAAAAATACAGTACATGGGCAAGAAACATGCATATTCACAACTAAAGAGATAAATGGCCTATGTTCATATAAGTGTATTATGAAAGCTTTTAAATAATCCTACTTTACTTCCCATGTCTTGCATTAAAAATTAGATTAACGTCGAAATATAAGATAGCGATGTGATTTTCTAAAGCACGATATGGAAAGATGTTTTGAGAAGTTTTGTAGAACTATTAAAATTGGAAATGGGGTTGCCGAACTTCTTTCAATATCGATCATCAGGCAATAAATAAGTGATTGGTGCTATTAAGTAGTATTCAGATTCAAGCGAATGGTCATCATCTAATTACTGGGCGATAGTGTTTTGATGGGTCGACCTTTATACTAATTAAATTTGTTTTTATTTAAATATATTTCTCATGCGTATGTATTATTTTATAATTAAAACTTATTGATCATGTTATTCTATTTTTTATTAAAAATTAAATACATTGTACATTACACAAGCATAATTAACAAAAATAAAAACTGCTTCAACATTATTTGGTGCAATCTAGATTAAAATGCCTCTTCTTCTAATGCTTTTTTATAATCAAATCACAAAATGATGTTGATTTGTCAACGAAAATGTGATCAACGTGATTAATATAGCATGCTAAATCCAAAAATTGATGTTGTTGAAATGGATTGCGCTTGTTTAAAATTGTAGTACAAAATTGTTATTTCGAGGGTTTTAATTCCAATTAAAATCAAATGGTTGTTGATTTAGATATTTAACAAGATTTTAATTTAAAGGCATAGTAACTTCTAATGGTAGGGTCATGAAACAGTTAATAGCGCTAAGACTGCACGGGATTAAGGTTACAAGCAGAAATTACATGAAAAGAATATACTCGCCATACTATTTTCTATTAAACGTTATCAGGAGTTTATAATGACTAGACACGTACATCATGCTAGGTCAAGCATTGGATGTTATAATTTTCAAAAATTATTCATAGGTTCAGTAATTGGGTATGCATCAAAATTAAAATTATTATAAATATGAAAATTCTAAACTAAATATTGATGTAACAATCATGATATTAAATAAACTATTATCAGTATGAAATATAAAATTTTTATAGATACTATATGAAAATGCCAATGTTGGCATATTATCTGTGTAGAATGTGATAGTTTGTGTTGTGCTTGTGTTTGTTATTTCTTCTAGTTATTACACATTTTATTTTGAGAAATACAAAAATAAAGAAGAGCTGATGATGCACTTAAATACAAACATATTAACATTTATTACACCTCCAAACGTTGATTATCAAGACATAATATTTTCAAATGCATAATCTCCTTAAAAACTCATTGCATTTGCAGGTTGAGCATCTGGAACAGTTAATAAATTCATAATAAATTGATAAACATCATATAAGATAAAGTTTTTGCATTTTACCTTTAGAAAATAAGATGAACTGGGGTGTTCAAAGCTTCAAAAGGCCAATATCTAGTCGGGTGATTACTTTACAAAATATTAAGCATTGGTATTTTATATTCAATTTTATCATATAAAACACAATAGCCATTTTAATATTGCGAATTTTAAATATTTAGTGCAAACTGTCGTACCAATTTGGTTTTATGTAAAATTTAGAATTTAACAAATTACCCCATGAATGTGCTCTGGATGATAATGTAATTAATAAACTGTGTTTAAAATATAGACATTTATTTTAATATTATTGATCAATGCCAGCTTTCGCATCCAGATACTTTTTTGCTATGAATAAATCAGACTCATAATACCTTGGATAATATGTAGAGTGTCAAGATACTATTTTATGGAAAATTTGCACAGACATATTATACAATATGAAGATATGCATTGTAAAATTTTGTCATGCAACGAAAAATCAAGCCTATCCAATTTTTTATTTTAAATCTAACTATTTAACATAATATTATTAGTAAGTCTAAAATACCATTTATTTGTATGTTTAAAATCACAAATGATGAACTTAGTACTTGAGTGAAGAATCATTGTGATTATTTACTTAAATTAATGAGTATTCACTCTAAAAATTCTTATCTAAAGGTGAATTAAATTATATTTTTATCGTACTGCTAATATGGAATTTGCTAATGTTTTAAACAACGATTCGACTCTTGAAATTAAATAATAGAATGCATCTGCGCATCTTCTTAGTAATTTTAAATTATAAATAAGCAATGGCATATATAACTAAACAACGTGAGTTTAATATAAACCAAAAATCTTTTATAATAAAAAAATTGTCATGTATAAATTAGTAAAAAAAGTTTCTTTGAAATGATTGGAATATATTATATTCACTAATATATCATAACTGAAATCTATCTACATGATAAAGATCATCATTCATTAATACCGGATGGTTCATAATATAATAATATAACGCATGATCGAAAATTCTTTGTTTTAAAACTTTGTTAAATGTCAGAAATTTATATGAGACGTGAATATTGTGCAAATCAAATATTTTTCTATAGTTTTTACAACTTTAATATTTTAGGATTTATTTTGGAGCTGAGCTTAAACCCGAAGTATGAAGATAAAACCCGCATTCAAATTACATTTAATAATATCGTACAATCATCGAACAACATTTACCGTACATACTTAATAAACTATTCTTGATGTTTTGTCTTTTCCAATAACTTCTTTACTATGTTCATTATTGCTTCCAATTGTGATATTCACTCTAGCAATAATGTTTCAAAAAATTTGATTAAACTAGCAGATGAAAACTACAAAGTATTTATTTCATTGATCAAATATTATTTATGAATTGCACATTATATCTATATTATTACAAGGTCTTAATGATGAGGCAGTCGTTAAATAGAACTCGAATTAATAAATTTCATCTAAATATGTGCAACACTATCGTATGCATGCTATTCTTGCATAGCATGCGCAAATTTTGAAAAGTTAATTTTATTAAGATTAGATTTGCCATTGATAAAACTAAAAATAGTTATATACGAATTTTATTAATACAATATTTCATTATCTATTAAAAACTGGATCCTCAATAAAAATTATAAAAAGCCTACACAACAAATATTATTGAAATAGTATGTTATTAATTTTTGTTTCAGCATATTAGATTATGTATCTGTACTTTCATTGTTTAAAATTTTATATAAAGTTTTATGAGCTAAAAGTCTATTGTTTTACATAAAGAAGGCAGGGCAAATGCGAGGACAATCAAAATAAGACAATACACATGCAACACTTAATTTGACACATTAATCATAATTCAGAATTTTACTTAAGAATATGTTAACGGCCAAGTTTATAATGTAAGTTTTTTAAATCTAAAGGTTTATGGCAACAAAGTTAACCTTTTATATTTAGAGTTCATGCTTCTATGCTTAGAGCATACCAGACACTTGACAATAAATGATGTCAAATAAAAATTCATAACGGAATTGTTTATTAAGTTGTTCGAACAAAAATTTTTAAAATATAGCAGAATTTCAAAAATAGAATATAAAAAGCAACAGCAAAGATTTTTTAACAAACTGCAATGAGACAACAAGATCTGAAAATTTCCTCAACATCGAAAATATATTATCTTAAATCAAGACCATGCACAGTGATTCTATTATAAAAGAAGAAAGACTGCTTTGCATGATTTAATTTTTTATTCGATTAAAAGATACTTTAAATACAGGTATCTTTCCAGAAATTTAAATCAATTTTACCAATGCTAATTATTTTCACTTAAAGATGAATAAAATAAAGTGTAGGAATGTTACAAAACTTTGCATAAAAATAGCATGCTAAGATAAAACTTGTATTTAAAACAATCATTTTCTTAGAATCAGATTCGTTGTTTGTCTAAAAATTCTTTTATAACAGAGTTTCATTATATATTTCGTAGAAGTAAAGCATACGACAAAATCTAAGAAATTTACGAAATCAGAAGATCAGTTTAATAATTAAAGGGTTACAAAAAAGAATGGAAGTGGGGACATGAGTTACATTGAATTGGATATAAGAATTTCAGATTCATTAAAAAGTTGATGTAAATAATAATAAAATTACCAGGAGCATGATGAAAAATATGGTTTTTTCGAAGAAACATGGCAAATATTATATACAAAACGATGTAAAAAGACGTTCCTAAAAATGAGACGAAGAGATAATTCTTGAAAATACAAACAAGGATGCACTATAATAAGGTGTTGTGGGCAATTTGTTTTAATGAATTTTCATCAATATGTAATATATTGTATCAAATGCTCATGCATCTTTAAAATCTTAAAAAGAACCACTGGTAATCTAAACTTGTCATAGATATAAATATTAAAAATCATGCCAATGTGAGACATTTTCGCATTTATTATTGATAATAATTTATATGTTAGTCTTGAATTAATACATTGGTGTAGTTTGATTATTAAAAATCAGTTTGCAAAATATGGTCTGTAAAATGGCAAACACGTGATCGAGCAATAAAGGTATACCTTGCTTTGGAGATTATACTGTAAAGGCTTAAATTATCGAGCATATAAATTTGATTACACGCTTTTCGGATATTATACTTTGAGTAGGATTTTAGATAATACCAAATACCCATGGCTCGACCAATCATATTATAAAATCCATGTTGATACACTTGTAAAGCAAGTGTAATAAAAATAAATTGCTTCATGCAAAGCATTGGATTATCTCTTATGTGAAGGTTTTAAAAGCACGCATATCATTTTTTGTTTGGAAGGAATTCCAATGGAAAAGCATTTTCACTAATATTCACTCGACTAAAATTTTAAAGTAATTTAAATGTTGTACGTTGGTTCTTCAAAAGCTTACAGTATCAAAAAACTAGCACGGGGTGTTGCTTTACATAATTCCTTTTGCATTTAAATAGTCACCATATACAATATCCAAAAAAAATTTAAAAGTATGCCTGATTTAATAAAAAAGAACGGAGCATTTATTTATATGATGTTTTAGGCCAAGTATGTTTTATCTTAAAATACGTATATTAAAAATGGCATGTAAAAATATTTGTTTAAAACATTTTGTTCTAGGACAACATAACAGCTTTTTATAGTGGAATTTAATATTTATATCAATTTAGACTTCTAATATTAAGTAAAATAAATCAAACAAAACTATATTTAAGGTCCAAGCGGATATAATATTATATTTTATAAAACCTGACGCGCATACTTTTAAATGTTACATGGCAGCATCTTTTTGATATTTAAAGTATATTTAATCAAACATATGGTATAACACCCATCACCAATTGTATGCAACCGCTTTTTAAATTGGTTTGAGTGAAA
>NW_006889865.1:11917-13051 GCF_000231115.1 Vittaforma corneae ATCC 50505 | reverse complement strand
AAAACTGTCAAAATATTAATTGTTCTCCTCTAATAGTTTTATTAAGTTTACAACTGTATGATGAAAAGAAAAACAACATTCATTAATCTATTAATTAGGACATGCTCTGTACATAATTACATTAAAAAGTATTTTAATTGAATGTTGAAGTCCAAAATACTAGTATTTCTTCGAAAAACAAAATATTGAATGATAAAATTCGTGTGAATTGTCAAGTTAAAATTTCCAAAATAGAGGATTATTATTATTTCAAATATCTATAAATGAATGTATTGATTTATATTAATTTAGAAATTTTCATAATGTTTATTGATATAATAGGACCTTTAAATACAAAGAACGTTTATGATGTGCCTAACATACGTGCCTTGTCTAGTATGAAATTATTATATCTAAGCAATTACTCTTCTAAAAACGTATGCTTTATTTTTGATATTAAATTATCAAATTACTATATATATTTTAAAGCTGTACAATTAGATATATTCTCGAATGGAATATCTTAAGTTAATTGAAGGGCATAAGAATATTGTGGAAATAAATGGCCATAATACTTAATTGGATTAGATGATCAAAATTTTTGATATGATAAGGTTTGATGGTATTTTTATCAACCAACTATTCATAAGCCATGATGGATGAATATAATAAATGAATTGTGCTTGATAGTGAAATCACCTCCAATTATAAAGAATATAAATGCATTCACCATAAAAAAGATGATTGGGGTGACAGTTATTTTTTTACACCCTAAGCAATTAACTAAATTTTAGATATAACCAGAATATAATTTAAATCCTTTAGTAAAAGATATAAAATAAATTCTTAATATACAACAAATATCATGGAGTTTAATGCACTTGTCTCCCATATTTATTTCTTTAAATTATGTACTTGCGTTTCAACTCTATTTTTCATAAAGATCAGGAAAGTTGAATTTTTTTAGTCTTGAATTTGAGAAACTCTTTTAATCCACTACCAAATTTACGTGTGTCCTGTAACAATACATAATTCATGAGTACTGTTATGATGAGAATGTCACTGAAAAGATACATGAGTATGGCTTTGGATTTTGGATATCCATCTCTTGATACTTTGCTTGATATAGTTGCAAGTGAATACCAAATTATAACG
>NW_006889865.1:0-10527 GCF_000231115.1 Vittaforma corneae ATCC 50505 | reverse complement strand
CCGATTATATCGACCAGTATTAGATGAGTAATGTTTGCTTGAATATACATATTATTTAATATAACGACACTTATTTATCTCTGGACAACTAACATAAAAAGAATAATATTCAATGAATGTTATGCATTTGCGCATTCGAACATAACTTATGTTTAGTGCGTCTATTCCCACCTTCTCAGTAGTTCTACAAAGACTACTAAAAACTTTAATCGTATGCACTGGGCTTTAAAAAGTCGGGCATCGTCTTATGTTTTGCCATTAATCTACATTTAATATAGAGTGTGAAAAGTGCATCAATCCATAATAACAGATTTATCTTCAAAGTTAGAAGATCCTCACAATCAAGAGATAAAGAATCCCATCACATATACATTTTAGATTTAGAGAGACTCCTTGCCTAAAAATAGACTGACTGGAGATTGTTTTTAAAAGGCATGTTAATAAAATTTATATAAACATGATCTATTATTTCTCTCATTTGGGAATATACATGTTTTTTTGATCACATTAGCTTATAGAATTGGTGTGATTCGTATGTTTAGAACAGCAAAGAGTATTTGTGATACAATTGCAAATCGTTAAGACTTGTTAGTAATTAACCTTCATTTTGACCAGGGTTAATTTAAAAAAAGCTTTGTATTCATCAAAAAATATTTTGGAAAACGACAAATCTGTATTGATAAATTGTAGAATTCTGATATTACATGCTGTTTTGTGAATATGGTGAATTATAAAAGAATGTTTGGTTGATATTTTAAAACAAAGAACCATTTCATCTGAATTCCACCTTTAAATATTTTATGTTATCTATAGCGTTTATTACATACGCTATCTGGGGAATTCAGTAAAAGAAAATATAGTAGAAGTTATAAATAGAATATTAGTGTTCAGAATGATTAGGAAAATAATGGCCAATTTAACATTAGCCAACATTCTAACTCAGTTGGCAACATAAGTATCATTATAATATGCCAGGAAGAAATGTAGTCAATTTAAAAATTACCTTGAGTATCATAAACAGTAGATCAGTCGAAGTTTTTAAGAACGGAACACATTGATTCAATCAAGATCATATTTTATACAAGCACACATAATGTTCAATATAAGAATCAACGATTTGTTTATATTTACAATACCATATGCTATAGTATAAAAATTATATTCTTTGAAATAATACCTTTTACTTTTATTTTTAGAATTAAAAATTTTTAATTTTTTCATATATTATCAGTTAAATATCTAGTTCTTACAGAAGTATCCCACTAAAACATCATCATTAGAGGGTTTATCTATAAAGTAATAAGAATGATTAGAACTTTGCTTGATATAAATAACCTCAAGGGCTGTTTGAAATTATTTATATTAATGAATAATTTCAAAAAATAAAAGTTTTTACAAATGTCTTAGAATAGAATGTGTGCGATTATTTTAAAATAAGGAAGATTTTATATCTTTTTGTTTGTAGACTTATGAATACATCATAAGAATGAACTTGTTTGTAAAAAATCAATAGAATCATGTATATAATATTTAATCTCATATACATCCCAAAACATTTTTAAAAATTAGTATTTTTAGCAAAATTATAATCGAGGGCTTTTAAAGAAAACGTGCTATTGTGAATTAAAAAATCATATAAAATCACGGCAACCGTTAAATAAGTACTTATACCCAAGTTCCATTTATATATGTCTTGCTAAATATATGGTCTGATATTATACGAATAATTATTTAAATCAATCTTATTTGTAATTAAGTTATTTTCTTGAATAATTAGTATATTTAATTCATTTTTATCATGCCAATTCCATTTTCAATACGAGTTGGTATAAATTGATCATAAAAGTGTTAGAGTGCATATATAGTCCTTCGTCCTTTATTTTTTATTAACATATTGTTCATCATAGTTTGAAGTATGTTGACACTGGACGGTTTTTAAAGACATGACTTACTTTATTAATTAACTGCACCAAAGTTGATAATACAATGATGTTGTCTGTTTGAAATAAGCATCAGGAAAATACTTTGTCACAAACAGTTGATAGAAATTATTGCTCGTATTTCAACTTAGAAACAAACTGGCCATTTCTTAAATGATAATTTAATCTGAGTTTAATTGTATTAGACTTGTGATGATTAATTTTGACCAAAGTTTGGATCATATTATATGTCTTTGAGTGGCATCTACTGAATTAATTTGCTTCAATAACTAAATTCTATGCGATTTAGAAACATACTAGTAAAATATATTATAAAAACATTGGTTTAGACAAAAAGGATTTGCGAGCGAATCGCTGTTAATATTTAAAACTAAGCAATAAAAAGAACGTCGTAAAGCATACTCACTATAATTTCAGAGAAAATGTAATAAAAAGCACATTATGATATTTAGACAAAAGAATACATTGAAATGGTAAAACTTAGCGATCAAATCTATTGCGATGGGGATTTCTATGTCGTCTATGGAACGTATAATTTCATGAAAAGCTAGCCTTATTGGTTTAATGGTCAAACTTCGGCACTAAATATATTCACCAGGTAGATGATCGCACGATAAAGTATCGACAAACTATTTAGGTGTCTATTTCACTCGAAGCCCTTTTCTACGGGTTTAGGTTAAAATTGCAGAAAGAACACGTGTTATTTTTATGGATTGATTTTTCGATAGCTAAAATTACAAAACATGCAAGTAAAGAGAGGAATCACTTGGCCTATATGTTTCCCAAATCAATCACTAAAATACGCAAAGTGGAAAATTTGTCATAAATACGCGTAAGTTAGTTCACGATACCATAAAAAGAAAAATTATCAATTGTGAGTGCATACATTATCAACATTGTTAACTCCTTTCAATCGCTAATTTTGAAATTTTTAACCTGGTTTTAAGAAGAAAATGATGGTCATTAATATAAACTAGCCAACAAATTTAATTTACAATCTCCAAAAACATCTTCATCCTACATAGCTAAAATTAATTGGGTGATTTAATTTTTCCAACGAGCGATACATATATTATAAGACGATTGGAACAGAAGAATTGTTTCTGAAGCATAATTTGAATAAAATAGTTGTAGACAATTTCAACTTGTTTTAATTAAAAATTTCAGATGCATTCCTTCTTATATCAATATGTGTTGGAAGATGATAACTTTTGACAGTAATGAAATTAAATACAAAAATTACTGAAATAATCAAGTTGATTAAGTAAATATAAAAGACTATATGCTTCTATGACTATTGGTTGTTCTTATTGTTTAAGATTATGAGGTTTGGTGGTATTATCATATATTTTGACATCATATCTTATGTTTATGTACAATATCAAAATTCTAAATTGTGTCCATGGCTTAATATGCAAATACGCCACCATTCTATTGTGGATATGAATGCTTAATCACATTAAAACATAGCGTATTTGTGTTTGTGTTTAGCATTGTTTAGTTGAGTATGAAAAAGTCATAAGGAAGTTGTGGTTAAATGATTCTAAAACAGAGCCAAATGTGAAGATCATGTGATATGATAATATTTGAGAAATTAAATGATAAATCGTCTTCTTTGATGAGACTATTCTGAAGACGTGTTAAAATGTTCTGTTTTGTGTATAATTGTCGCGCAATTATCTTTTCTTTGTTCTAAAACTACCTCGATGTTTGGAGGACATTGACATTAAATTGTAAAATGACAATCGTAAATTTTCAATTGATAAGATAATATTTATTTTGACAATTATGATTTGCTTTTCTTTTTCGTCTAATTATTAGTTCTTAGGCAATTTTCATATTAAAATGTTTTTTTAGAGAATATTTGACAAGCAAGTATCACTCCTATTTAAAACACTATTAAAAGTAAAGACATAAGTGTAGTTGGAATCGTATTAATATGGGAAACTTTGCGGATATTATCGATAAATTCTTAAAGGGTTTACAAGACGCTTCTTATGGTTGTTAGTGTACACATTTTACACGCAGTGTATCTCTCTTTATGAAATCATCTTCAGTTTCTAAGATAAAATATCCATTGAGTTTTGAGCTTATTTTCGAGGCATTTTTACTTAAAGATATAAAGTTCAAAACCAATAGAGCACAAGTACTTATCATAAGAATTTTGCACCGTTTTGGTTATTAATTTGTTATTAATAATAGTTTAGGAGTGATGCTCGCTTGCCGAATATTCTATAAAATATGTATTTTTAATTTGAAACAAAGCAATATGTTGCTAAAAAGGTGCTAGATTTAACTACAGTAAACTAATACAATATTAATGTCGGTAGAAAAGACTATTTATTGCAACAATACATCCATTAGCGTTTAATCTCAAAATATAGGCGTTGAAATGTTAGAAGCTTCAGCTTTATCAATCAAAGAGATCTGTTCTTCTTTATGTTACAACGCCAGACCTCTAATGAGTTGGATCTTTTACAATTATCTTCAAGATAAGAAGACCCTGAAAAATTAGATAATTGTTGTAATTAATTGAAAGCTTTAACAGGAACGGGACCAAGGAAAACATTGAGCATTGCATTAAATTTTAAACGAATAGGAGAAGTGAAATTATGATCAATTGCGGATTTTTATAAAATGTAGTTTATACATACATCTCATGTTGTAATCGATCCGTCGCACAATTTATCATTAAAGCAAAACCCATATTTAATAGTAAAGCATTGAGTTAAAATTGATGTAAAGTTTGCCATAAACTTTATTAAACTATAAAATCAAATATAATAAGAGAGTTTACAATCCCCTGCTAGATCAAATATCAAGATATGATGGTGAGGCTAATTGTGCAAATCAATCAAAATTAAATTATATATTCCGGGATAGTCGTACTTATTTTTTGTATGAGAAACAAATAGTATATGCTTTAATTTTAAAAACTACAAATTGTAAGTATTTTTAACATTGTTAATAAATGTATTTGTGTGTTTAAAATTCAGCCATGAAACGTTATATAATATTTTTTATTTTTGTATGAAGTAAAATCGGTAAGAACGCACAGAATTGTTTAATTAATGGCAATTCAGTGGCATAAATATGCTCAAGTATAAGTACAGACATGTTAGATCAGGTAAATTAAACCAGGCACAATATATGTCATTACTAATGTTAAAGTCATTTAATAATGAATATGTCATAGTGCTGCAATGATTTTTAGCTTTTCTGCAAATTAAGCCATCAAATCTGGATAAAAGGATGAGAAGATAAATACTAAGAATTTTGATTGTGAAATTTGGAATAAAAATGTTAGCAAAAGACATTTTGTTTTTAATAGAGTGAATAAACTTGCATTATTGGTGAACTGATGAATATATTCTTTATCTGGATGTTCTAAACAATAATTTTTAATTAGCATTAGCACTATTTCTGTTTGTGGTTAACAAGATGAGGTCGACATTATTGTTGAACTCAGAAAAGTATTTGTGAACTTGTTGTATTATCAAAAATTGAAAGGAAATTTTATATTAGTAGATAAGAGCATTGGTATCTTTGCGCTAGAGGTATATTATGAATGTAAATGTATCTAGTATCCTTGATCAAAAATATATGCTTTAAATTTTTTATTTTTCTATTAATTATTGCTAAAATTATCTTCTAATCAACGATTGTTAAAAGCAGGAATAGACAGAATTACATAAGCACCCCTATTTAATATACTTATTAATATTTTCTTGCTTATTCAATATTATCATTTAGATCTGATGGGATGCTTGTGGTTTTATTGGCCAACGTTTAGCTTAAATTGAGCAACACTGTAGTATGTAATAAAACATCCACAATACTGAGGAAAATCCATAGGTTTGTGGAAATATTAAAACTTTGTTTTAAAGTTGATGATTGGATTTCATTGTCACACATTGTCTTTAAAATTCTGTCTATTTTGATCAAAGAAACTCTAGATATTTGTGTGGATATTGTTATGTAGAAAGAGGCAAGGCGAATTGTAATGTTAATGGCGCTTAAAAGACTGTTCTATAAACAAATCTTATTTAATAAAGTCTTATTGATTCCCATCATTGTTCATGCCTATTGTTCTTTAAAATAAAATATAGTTAATCGGAAATATCTCTGAAAGGGTGGTTTTAGAACATAAAATACCGCAATTGAACATATCCGAATAGTGTCAGCATTGCTTTTAATATATAAATTACTCATTAACATTTGCATTTACCAATATATGTAAAATAAATGTGTATGTGAAGTTAATTAGTCACACTCTGCAGCCGATTCAGCTGGTATTGGCAGTCTGCTGATCATATCGATGAAAACTGCTTCATCATATTAAAGTCATTGTGGAAACAGTCCATGCGTAGTTTATGTTGCTATGTCCTATTGCCTGCAAATTATTACATAAAAATTGTGCGGACATATTGCATTCAGCTAGAATATGCTGGTCTAATATACAGCCCATTCTGATATTTTGCTAATCCATAATATCATAGATATGTAATCGAGTCTCGGGATTTGCTCAGACTTCGCAGTTAACGATTGAGAAATAGAAGAAGTGCTGGCCATAAATAGCGTTAGTAAATGATAGATTTCCGAAATGATGTTTAAGACTGGTAGAAACATCGCGTTTGAATGTTATCATAATCATCACAGCAATAAGTAAATGGGACATTGATGATGATTTTGTCGTTCCATTTGTTTGGTGAGGTGATCTTCGGTGAAAAGATAAGTGCAAGATCCAATTTAGCAAAAGTGCTTATAAATCAAATGTCATTTAGAAATGACTTTTAATATATAAAACGTAACAAGATTTGCAATAAAACTATTTTTAACCTATTTTTATGAACTTTGAATCTAAGAAATAGTATTAATTTTAATTGCCACTAGTTATTGAAAATGTGGTAATTCCTTTTTTAGATTTGACTATAATTTCTCACCCTCCTTATTATTTTAACTTCTGATTTGAAATACAGCAATATTCTTTTAATGAAATGATGGCTGTTTTATCTTGTTTATAATTATTTTATGTGTTGTTAGGACCTATTTCGTTAGTCTAAGTAATGTCATATAATAAAGCATAAAATTTTATTTCATAAAGATTTGTCTATAACATATCAGATTAAAAGCGTAGGCCGAAGAAGGTCTAAAAAACACAGATATTTCTTCTAAGAAAGAAAGTGCGAGGTTTATCTTCTTCTCCTAGGCAATTTAACAATAAAAACCGGCATCCATGATTAATATTTGATTATTACAAGCACAGATATTTCTTAACCATTTCATTCAATGCACGAAATCAGTGTATATTTGGTATGCTAATTGTTTTAAGAACCGTATAATTCTTAGAATACCACGATCCTGAAAGCTTTATGGTTTCTGTCACCAAAGTCTTTTAAGTATTCTATAGCTTACATACTTTAATATATAAGGACGTTAATGTACTTTAATAGTGAAAATTTCTTGTTTAAAAGTATTATGGTATTTGCCAATATTTGAGAAATGTACTTTTAAGTCAATTTTATGTTTGGGAATTTTCTTAAAGTTTTCTATACTTGTTATTTCCCCACCATTTTACCAAATTTGTTTTGTGTGGTTTTATGATTTTGATTGTATGATGAAGTACCAATTCAAATTTAATTATAATACGATATTTAAAGAATTAAAATTTTAATTGACAGCCATCATTTTATTGTGATTGTTCTGTATGTTATTTTGTAATCCATAGTTTATCTTTGATACGACTTTAAAAATTACTACATTGCTACATTACTTTTGTACTTTTAGTCATTGTAAAATTAGAATGAACAAAAGAGAGATCTTAATAATTCTGTTAAAAATTAAAGACACAATATTGAATAAATAAAATGGATTGGCCTATGAAACTTTATCCATTAATTCAAAACTACCATTTTAACTTAATGCGTTAAGGTGACTGTTTGACACACATATACTCTGAGCTTTCAAGGACATATTCTATATTATTACAATGATTTAGTATTGCAATTAAAGTGCAAACTGCTGGAAATCGGCGTGATTTTAAGTCCAAATCAATTTTCAATTAAAACACCCATCACCATACAATTCGCGTGTTTTATGGTTTTCTCAAGTTATTTTGTATATAACAATGGTCTTTGTATTAAATCACATATTATTATATACATCTCATTTTTATATCATTAATGGTGTCTTACCAGCTTTCAACCCTATCATCTTGGATCTTAGTATTGAAAATTTTCTCGATGAATAGACAGATAAATATCGGCATAAGATTTGATGGTTTTTAATGTAACTAAAACTCATCTAGAATGGGGAATTTTGGAACTATACATAACTAAAATTCTATGAGAGTATTCACTAAAATAAACACCCAATCTTGAAATCAATTCAATAAAATGGATTACTCCACAAATTCTCGCAATTTTATATGCAGATGTACTGTTTGTGTTAATCGTATATAATTAGTTGAAGTGTCCATCCAAGCTTGTTTATTCGAGAACAAATGTCCGAATTGGTAAATTAAAGCCTATCTCACTGAGAAGCATCAAATTAGATACCATAGTTGTGAATACTCTAGCTACTATGTTCAACTCTTTGTTAATGCTGACCGTTTGAGTTCTTTCTTACATTCTGCTATGCTTAAAGCTTGTATTTAATATAATCGGTAACATTATAATATTGGCTTTGCCTAATTTCTTTTGTAAAATTTTCTTTGAAATCCTTTCATTATTATGTAAAATGCAGTTTTGCTATTCAATCTGATTTTCAATGTGGAAATATACTATCTGTATAACTTTTTGATGGTGTATGTATATTTTAAAATTTACACTTGTTAAAATGGTTAATATATCGGATATTTTCTAAAAGAACCCACCCACGTATAATGATAATACTCTTTAGTTTATTAATATATTAAATCACCACTTCACAGCATTAAAGTTTCATGTAGTATTATTTTTCTGACCACAGGGACTATTTCTAAGCTAGAAATAATTTTAAAATCGATTTGCACATTAAATACAATGTCGTCACTAACTTAACTCTCATAAATGACACTTAATAGGGGATTCACTCGATATAATATTAAAATTTTAAGAACTTTAAAAACCTCTGATTATAAAATACAAAATTCTGCATAGTAAAACTCCATTAAAAAATTTTCAGGTACCAAAGACTTGTCTCCTCTTTGTCAAGCGAATCATGGGATTATTAATGAACAACAAATAGCTACTTATCAAATCAATTTAATTAATCATCATTTTTTAATTCCACAAATAATATAATCAATAAGGTTTTTGGACACATCTAATACCGAAATATCTTTCTAATATCGGAAGATACTCGTTTTTCGTTATATTGCCAAGATACATAAAATTGATGCTTTAGAGTTTTTCCAAAGTAATGCTTCTACTGTAGAGTTGATGTTTATTTCATTTAAATTTTAATCAATTCTTTTCTATCAACGGCATTTTAAAATTTCTAAATACATTTGTAGATTAAGGTTACTACTAAAAAGACAGTTGCTGGGTCTAACATAAAGCTTGCTTTATAGTTTGGCTTTTATGCAGTACACGTTACAAAATCATACAATCCCAATAATCAATAGCAAATTACCCCGAACTAATTCTAACAATGGATGGAAACATATGATGCTGATAAATCTGTAAATTTTCAAACAATATTGCATTTGGTCAATACTTCAAGTACTGAAAAGTTGTGGGACTGCAGATGAATTTTTAAATTCCATTTTCCCATATAAAAAGGTTGCACTTAAATGATTTTATCAAAATGTCATGAATCAAGAAGTTGACTAATATTAAAAAGAAGACTTTTTGTTACGAGTGCAGACTATAGAAAATCCAAATATTTCAAGGCTGATAATAAAAAAACTGTATTCAAGATGCTACTCTGATTCCATTCGATCCAATAGATTTAAAGGACATTAGCATAGTATCATGTTTCAAGATTGCGGATAGCAAATTCTATGCTTTCAAAACGATCTTTTTATTTTCTAATGCATAAGAGCACTCTTTTTTATACCTGAATTTTACCATAAAAATTTCCAGTTGCACCAGATGTATAGCTTGGACCAAGGAATGGTGGAACGTGATTTTTCTCATTGAAAGATTTACATGCTAGAAGAGAGATGGCTCTTTCTAGGATATCGCAGAAGGTAGCAATTTATATACATTGAGTTTGAATAAAATGGAAAATGTGAAATATGTTTCACAGAGTCACGTGATCCGATATTTTTCAATAGATATGCACTCATTATCATATTAAGTTTACTAGTGTGGCTTATGCCACTTGGGTCAAAATTTTACCTTGCCGTTTACATGATCTATGCTTGGGTTATATACAGAACATGCATCTGGCTGCAAATACAACGCCAGGTGTCTGCAATTCAAATCCATCTAAGCTTATGATAATAGTGTTGATTGGTCTTAAAAAGCTCAGAAATATATATTGAACACATCAAAGCCGATTAGTTGATATGCTAAAATAAAGGAAAATGTGGATTTAAGTTACTATTTTGTTTATTTTAATATTATTTTATCAATCTCATTTTATGAAGAAGTTAGAAATA
>NW_006889864.1:10644-15085 GCF_000231115.1 Vittaforma corneae ATCC 50505 | reverse complement strand
GTCTCTCATGCATGGCTTGGAGACGAAGACGAGATCTCATTCTAAAATACATAGTAAGCCGTCTTTCTTTTTCGACACTACTATTTACATGCACGTATAGAAAATGGATGGCTATCATCCGACTAGCTGGTAAGATTGGCACACTGTCCACATGTCTGGTGCATACTTTCACTTTTCAGCACCTATAATAACATTGAGCAATTCAGACATGCGGCATCAGCATGATAGTAGAATTTGCATTGCTTGCTTCAACATCCAACTTTTGGGTATAAGTATATGGTGCACATAATTTTTATGCAAATATTTTTCATTTTTTTGAGTTCAAAAATCATAAATTTAAGAAAATCTCGACTACTCATGAATTCCGAGACAGAAATTTACTTTGATACAGAGCTTGACACGGAGCAAAAAAAGAGATTGCGCACAAGAGGAGTAGGGAAGCGTGGAGCATGGAGCACAGCAAGAAAAATAATAGTTACTGAAGTATGCCTGTTGGCATTAGCATGTGTGTCAATGGCAGTGCTATTTCCAAATCTCACCGGCGTAAGACGTACTGATGCAAACAATGGCTATTCAGATGTTCCCAGTTATCTTGATGGCTATATGGACGGTTCGATTTTGATAAATAAGGCACACTTTGCGGAGGAAATAGCCTTCTATCATATGTATACTAAGTGCATGTCTAATCTCGCAGATACCTATGATAAGGTCAATCATTTTCTAAGGACTAATAAGGGCGACATTACTACACTTGTTGGAGACGAGAAATGGAAGGAGATCGTCGATACCGTAGAAACTACACGGAAAAACGTGCTACAGGCAATTAGAGCCGAGGGTGAGAACATCGAGTCGACTACATTTGACATGTGGAAGGAGCTTTACGAATTCAAGGATGTTAAGGGGAACACCACATCAGCAGAGCTTGCAGATGTTTCCAGCTTCATAGCTAGGGGAGAGCTGTTGCGGAATGTTGACCAAGAGTCCCTGCAGCAGGCAGATGCAAAGCTCATGTCCATCATAGACACCAAGAATAATGCGATCTTGTCATCCATAAGCGACGCGGAGAAGAAGATTTACGCTCTTATGAATAGGGAGATAAATGAGGCCAGTTTTTTTGCGTATCCAATGCTGAAGATGAGCTGGTGGTACCAGAGATTCGGATACAAGGATTACATGGACTCCGTATACAATGACCCTATGTCCTTCTACACCGTCTGTGCTTTTGGCTGTCTTCTTGTTGTCGCTCCCATTTTCATTTACCTAAGGGACAGGATGCACCTGAGGAAGAAGCCTCACACGAATCCAATTCATTTAAAATTGGCTGCACAGAACAGTCCTTCTTCCAACTTAATTAAACATTGAGACTCCAATGGCGTTCAAGTCTTTGAGTTGTTTAAGACATCTTAATATACTAGTTTATTACTTAGTTCTTCCAGTACCACACATTGCAGAGAAGTTAGATGCCAGCTTCTGCGGGACAGATCTGTGTCATCCACACTCGTTTATTCACTCCTGCAAGGTGTTGGCAATGGCTCATCTTCAGACTGCACGCTTCTATGCCAAGAGTCCAGTAGTTGGTTAATGCAAGCGTGTAGACAGGTAGAGGATGTTCTTGATAATAGCAGGGGTAGCTACACGATCTGTACAGGCATACATATTTCTATTTCTGATAGAGACTACAGACAAGAGTCATTTATGAATGTGCAGTCAGTTCGTGTGCCTGATCATGACCACGTAGGATTTACTCAATTCACTTTTCTGACTAGTGCTTAAATAAATGCAAACTAACTGTTTTGTCATAGGCTTTATGGTTTAACTATATCTATGTACACTCACATGCAATCTCCAGCCACAGCATGCTACAGGGAATATGCTTGTATTCTGTACTGGACATTTAGACAATCAGCAGCATACCAATTCACACCCATTCAACTGGACTGCACAAAGAATGTAGTCAAGCTGTGCACTAATTACTCCGGTGTTATTTGTCCAACGAATCACAAGTCAGTCTGGAGTGATTGCACTGGAGTGATTTGGCATGACATATTTGACACCCGTCAACATTCTATTTTCGAGCTGAGTCTTGTGTGGTAGAGCTTACTCACAAAGACTTACCGGCACAGTCAATGTGATATTGGTAGTAATTACTGTCATGCTTGTAGTTAAAGCTTATATATATCATTGTGGTTTTTAACTTGGAGATATATCATTCTACTGTCAAATCCAGCTATTTAAAAATTTTCAGCCACACCCCTTAATGAATATTGCACAGACGAGAAAGACATGCAAAGCAATCTGGAGTCTACTTGTACTCATGGGAGCTACACTCCAGAGCTCGGACAATGGTGCAAACCCAGACGGAATCGGTAGCTTTGAAAGGCATTCTAGGAATGAAAGAAAAATATCTATACATTCCAAGGACATTGAATATATTGACAGCTATATTAGGGGGTCAGTGAAGTCAGAGATAAAGGAATTGGTTCTCAGTAACAACAATCTCGAAACATTACCACCTGTAATGGAAGAGCTGGAGAATCTAAAAGTATTATTTCTTAATGTTAACAGATTAAAGTTATTGCCAGATGAGATAGGAAAGTTGGTGAGCCTGCAGGAACTGTGTCTTTCTTGTAATGAACTAAAGCTACTGCCTGCTAAGATGGTAGAGCTGAAGAGTCTACAGAAACTGGATCTTTGGAAAAACAGATTTGAAAAATTTCCAAATGTAGTAGGAGAGCTGAAGAGTCTACAAGAACTGGATCTCAGTGGTAACAAACTTGAATCACTGCCGGCAGTGATAGGGAACCTAATTAATCTACAGGACCTGGATCTCCATGAAAATAGTCTCAAGACATTACCAACTGAGATAGAAAAGTTGAAGAGTCTGCAAAAGCTAAACCTTCAAAATAACAGATTTGAATCACTACCGGCAGTGATAGGGAACCTAACTAATCTACAAGAACTGGATCTTGATCATAACAAACTCAAGACACTACCAGACACTATAGGAGAGCTGAAGGATCTAAGAATATTAAGTTTTATCCATAACGAATTTGAATCATTGCCAACTAAGGTAATAGAGTTGAGGAATTTACGAGAGCTGAATTTCGACGATAATAAACTAAAGCTACTGCCAGTTGAGATAGGAGAATTGAAGAATCTACAAAAACTGTATCTCAGTGGTAATAATCTTAAGACACTACCAGACACTATAGGAGGGTTGAAGGATCTACGAGAACTGAGTCTCAGTGGTAACGAACTTGAATCACTACCGGCCGTGATAGGAAACCTAGTTAATCTCCAGTATCTGAATCTTGATCATAACAAGCTCAAGACATTACCAGACACTATAGGAGAGCTGAAGAATCTACGAAAACTGTATCTTGGCGGTAGCAAACTCGAGATTCTACCAGTAGCAATAGGAGAGCTGGAGAATCTACAAAAATTGCATCTTAGTGGTAACAAGCTCGAGACACTGCCAATTGAGATAGAAAAGTTGTCAGGTTCATTGCGATTACTGAATTTAAGAGGCAATAACATTTCAGAGGTTGGTGATGGAGAAAGGACTGTGGGCTGGAGAGAATTGAGAGCGATATTTGGAGATCGTGTTATGCTTGATAACGACAGTGTTGAATATGAAGAAGATGAAATTTCAGTCGAGGATGTGTACAGAGAACTTAAGAGCAAGCCAATGCACTGGAACTTCGAGATGCTGAAGACACTCAGACCACAGTCAGTTCCTGAGTTTAGATGCAGCGAGGAAGAATTGATGGGGCTGTGGAATGAGAACATGTTTGTGAGGGAGTGGGACAGGCTGAGGCCCGAGGTCATTGAAACGATTGAGGCCAACAGAAGAGTCCTTTTGGCAGTGTATGGAGAGGACTTTTCAAGACTGCTCAGGACAGATGTAGACGGGGAGACCAGGAATAGGAATATCACAGAGATTGTTACGAAGATTGCAGAGAACAAAGACAGCCATACCAGGGAACGAAACATCTCAAAGCTCACTGGTAATGACAAAAACGTCTTTAAAGACATGTGGGAGAAGAACAGCCACATGTTCATAATGGGCGACAACAAGAGAACAATGGACGAGTTCATACACCACATCTACAATCCAGACCAGGAGTACAGGAGGTGGGGGATGAAGAAGAAGCACACAGGCCTGGCCAAGAACCTGCTTGGATCCATACTCAATGCTCTTTCGAGAGAGAGTGATGGGGATGTGGTCTTCTCGAACATCAATGGAATCTGTGAGGGGCTTGGGTATTGTCCGGACAGACAGATATCCGAGATGATGTTTGTGCACAATTTGCTGACAGGAGATATGGAGGAGCAGGAAGGTAGCAGTCTGGAGAACAGAGTGAGGAAGGCTGTTGAGAGATGGGTTGGGCAGGAAAAAGAACGGGTGTTTGATATTGCAGTCACACCCATGAATGAGGGG
>NW_006889864.1:1379-10335 GCF_000231115.1 Vittaforma corneae ATCC 50505 | reverse complement strand
CAATAAATTGGCTCACAACTTGAAATAGTCTTTCTATTTAATTTTGCTTTGTGTGTTTTACTCAGTAAGTCTTCAAACATGTCTCGAAGAGTATTCATTAGTCTGTAGCTTGTCCTAGTCTCTGGAGACATTCTTGGGCACTGAAGCCTTCCTCTTCAGATGGGTTGTGTGCTCGTAAACTCGTTCAAGAGTATTTACAGCATAAGAACCGTAGCTGGTAGAGAACGAGAGACAAGCAAAAGCACGAGTGGTAGGATGTGGGGATTCTTTGGAGGACTGAGTTGGTTATGGTACAGTTCAAACACAGGAGTAAGCTAGCTTTGAGGCTTGTTGTTTTTCTCTGGAGACGAGCCAGTAGGTACATGGGAGCAACTCTATCAGTTCTGTTGTTTGGCAATAAACATTTTAGGTACTGCCCTTAGGTGTAGTGGCTGGTATGACTCTTCTATTTTAAGACAACAGCTGGGATACATATAAGTCGTGTTTATCAATGCCAAGAACCACAGACTAAAATCAGTAGTAGCAGTCCCAAAGAACATTGTATGGAAGACAAAGGTTGAGGGGGCATTAAAGTGCTGTCTAAACTACATTAGCATTAAAGATCAATTTAATTAATTCTTGACATCTGATCCATTCTCCTTCTTTTCATCCAGCTCAACAAGCTCGATGCCTGCATCTTTCAATTCATGTTTCACATCGCTAAGCGGAAGACTCATATCTACTTCTTTCCCATCCCGAACTATTAAAGTATGTAGATGTGGAAAAACCTTTTTGATGCTTGCATCAATCTTTGATATGTGATTTCCACGCAAGCTCAGATACTCCAAGTTTCGCATGGAGTTGCATCTACCTGTCTCAGCATCAAAATAGCTTTGAAGATTGACATGCTTAATTTTATTATCACCCAAATAGAGGTGTTTAAGACCTGTGAGATTATACAGGCATGGCATTTTTGTCAATCCAACACCAATCAAATACAACACCGTCATCTTACTGAGATCTGGGTGGTTTAGTGCTGCAGTGTCAATAGTAGTGTTTGATATCCATAACTCTCTAGTTCCACAATGATCAATGAGGAACTTCCATGCCTTGATTGGAATATGGTTAAATTTGAACTCTGATACCTCGATTAGAAGAATATAAGGTTCGGATCTGTGTAAGCAGTCGCATAGCCATTTCTTAGCTTTTTGAATTGCTGCTTCTTTAAGACTACCACCTTTCGTCGAGTTAGCTATCCAATACAGTTTCATTGCCACAACTTCATAAATCTCATCCTTAATACTTGGATACTCATTGTGTTGGGGAAGATTTACTCTTTCAAAATACTCATTGATTATTTCAGAGATTTCAGGATGATTCAGAAAAGTAGTAAAACAGCCAGTTGTATCCTTGAAAACTCTGGAGTTGGAAGCTGCATTGGATGGGGTATTGTTGTATTCACTGCTTGGAGTGGAAGTACTTTGACACTGTACTCCTGAAGGCTCTTGCTCACTCGTTGCAGTGCAGCAGGCATCTGTGGAGAATAGGGAATCCAACATGCAGTGCTCTGATCAGATCAGTTGCAGTTTTGATTGAAAAGCCGTGCATGGGTGTGCATGCAAATGTTGTATTGTGCAAAACTTGGCGATTTAATTTATCAGTTGATTTTAGTATGACAGGGAGTGTTCAAATGTAGTAGATCTGTGCACATAGCATCTTCCAGAATATGTCCTTGATGCCTCTATTCAGCTTATATGTATGCAAGACAGTGTGTGATAGAAATATAACAGTGTGTGGTATAAGTAAGAAAAGTAGTGGATAAAAATAAATAAGTAGAATGAGGATAGATTAGTATTATATTGTAGTAGTTAGATTAATGGAGTATATGTGGACGTGTTATAGATATGATGTTAGAGATGGATTAGATAGGGAGAAGTATGTTTGATAGAAGAAATGGGATAGGAAACAGGGATAGAGATGATAGAATAGTAAGTGATATAGGAAATAATAAGTAAAGATAAAATAAGAACTAAGTGACAATAGAAATGATGATAAGAGTAAGGAGACTTAAGGAAGGAATAAATAAGGCAAGCGAGTAAGTATAGTAATATAAGTAATAATGATAAGTATAAGTAAGTGATAATAAATAAGATTAAGTAATGAAGTAGGGATATAGTAGGGAAGAGTAGATAGGACAAGAGAGAAGGTGAATAAGACTAGGGAGCTAGATAAGCAAGAAGATAAGTGAAGGGAGGTAACTACTAAGTAATAGTTGCTAGCAGGCATTAGTTGCCTACCATAGATACGATTTGCATAGTTAGTTTAGTTAGACATTGGTACTAAGTGGTAGAAAGCGAGAAAGGACGGGAGGTAGAGTAAGAAAGAAGGAATAATGATAGTAAGTAAGAGAGATCAGGGGGATTGAGAGGAATGACAGGGAAAATAAAAATTTTACTAAATTATTTAGAAAAATTTTAGGGGTGTTTTGTTGGGAAAGCAGCAGCGAGGAGTGGTTGCAGGACTTCCGGCCGGTGGAAATTTCTGCGTCAGCAGAGCGAATGTTCCACAGAGGTGGCCAGAGTGAAGACACCGTACAGAACGAGACGTGTGGCTGTGAGTACCAGACAAGGGGAGAAGATGGAAGAAGCAAGTATAAAGTGATAGAGAGCAAGAAGGATGGAGTGTTGATAGGAATTAAGGAAAGTAAGGAAGACCAAGAGATAGAAACCTGATAGATACTGCGGTACATGGAAAAGATAGATGAGGAGGATTAGTAAGAAGGTAGTAGAAGGATATTGAGTGGTGAGATGGTAGATAAGAGTAAAGAAGAGTGTAGGAATAGGATAAGATATAGAAATTGATTGATGTAGAAGATATATAAGTATCAGGGAAGAGAGAAGGCATAATGTATTGGAAGGCAGACTAGGTATAAGTTAGGATATGGGGTGAGTGATAGTGTACATGAGTCATGTGAAGAAGAGTAGGGAATTGAGGATTAGTTAGTGCAGGATTCACGGCACAGCCATCTTGTAGTTGGTTGTATATGTTCTATTGAGTACCTCTCTTGCCATCAGAGGTTTTGCTGTACCACCCCTAAAATTTTTTATTTATCCTGGCCATCGAAGCACATTGGATTGGCGGACAGAACTTTTAAGATAGATGATTTATGTATGAGACAGGAAGTCTATTACTTATTGAGTCAGAAATAGGACATGGCTTTTAGGTGGTGTGATTTAGTGAAAGAGGATGTTGAAGGAGGAGTAGGCTAGTGAAGCAAGTGGGGAGTAAGAAGGGAGTCCGATGGACACAGCGATTAGATAGATGATAAGAAAGACCAATGATGGGCAATATAGATAGGTTCGGAACAAAGAGTTGGTAAAGTAAGAAGGTGATAGAAGCGAGTTAGCCAGAAGGATATTGGGTGGTAATAGGTAATAGTAAGAATATGGAAAGGATAATAAGTAATAATAAGGTAAGACTAAGGATAAGAAGGATGATGAGAGTAGTAATAGTGATAAGGGGCTAATATTGAAGACGGAATAGAACCTAGAGTTATATGATAGGATAAGTGATATAAGTAAGTAAGACTAACTAAGGGAAGAACTAATAAATACGTGATAATAAGGCAAGGAGGAATATTGGAAGACAGGCGAATAGAAGCTAGAGGAAGTGATGGGTAGAAGTAGGAGATAGGGTAGGAGAGCGAAGTAGGGGGCAAGGTGAGTAAAGAAGTAATAATAATAAGTAAGAGATAGCAAGGAGACTAATATATGAAGACGTAGTTGATAGGAGTAAGATAGGAGGGTAGAGGAAGGAGTAATAATGAGAGTAAGTAAGGAAATTAAGTAAGTATGAATAAGCGGGAAGAGATATAAGAGATAATAGTAAGTAATGAATAAGTGATAACAAGGTAGAGTAAGTAAGAGACGAATGATAAGTAGGAGTAATAAATAGAAGAGTAAGTAAGGAAGATATAGTATTAGATAGGGAAAGAAGATAATAATAAAGACTAAGGAATGATAGTAAAGAACAAGTAAAGTAAGAAAGGAATAAACTAAGGAGTAAGTAGTAAAAACTAAGGAATAAGGCAAGCTATAAATAAGGTAAGTAAGTATGATAAAGTAAGTGAAATAAGTAACAAAAGGAATAATAAATATGCTAGAGTAAGGGATAAGGGAAGTAAGTGATATTAGGGAAGTGATAGTAAGGACCTAATATAGAAAGACAGACTATAGGGAAGTGATAATAAGTAAGGAATGATAAGAGTGTGTAAGTGTAAGAGAGAATGAAGTGATAATAAGTGACTAAGTAATATAAGTAATAAGACGAGTATAACTAAGTAAGTATAATAAGGAAGGAGAAGGTTAAATAAGAATAATAAGAGTAAGGAATAGTAAGGTAAGTAAGTGATAATAAAAGAAGGTAACTAAATTAATTAATTGACTAAGGAAGTAACTATGAATAAGGTAAGAAATAGTAAGGGAAGTGATGATAAGAAATATGAGGGGAGAGAGTGATAAGAGTGTAATAGGGTAACTAAGTAATAAGAGGGTAATATAGGTAGCAATAAAGTAAGGAAGTAATAAGAGGGTAATATGGGTAATATGAGTAGTAATAAGGTAATATAGGTAATATAAATAATAATAAAGTAAGGAAGTGATATGAGTAGTAATAAGGTAAGGAAGTGTAAGATGAGTAAGTAAAGTAATAAGTAAGGAATAGTAAAAGTAAGTGGTATAGAGTAGTAAAGTAACTAAGTTAATTAATTGACTAAGGAAGTGGGGAAGTATAAATAAGGTAAGATTAATAAGGAAGGGATAGTAAGGGAGATGAAGAGATAATATGAGGGGAGAGAGTGATATGGTAATAACAAGGTAAGTAAAACAGGGGGACTAACTAACTATATAATATAGCTAATATAATAAGTAATAAAGTAAGTAAAATAGATAAGTAGGGAAAATAAGGAGAGAGATAACAGGGTAAGTAATATGAGTAGTAAGAAGGTAAGAGAGGAATATAGGGAATAATAAGGTAACTAAGTAATAATAAGATGAGGAAGTGATAAGAGAGATAATAAGGGAATATAGGTAAGTATAAGGTAAGAGAGAATAATAAGTAATAAACTAATAAGTACTATATAATAAGTAATAAACTAATAAGTAATAGTAGGGTAAGTAAGTAACTAATAAGTAATAAACTAAGTAGTATAATAGAAGGGAAAATAAGGAGAGAGTGATAATATGAGCAATATAGGTAATAACAGGAGAATAATAAGGTAATAAAGTAGTAATAAGGTAAGAGAGTGATAACAGGGCAATAATAAGTAAGGAAGTAATAACAGAGTAAGGAAGTAATATTGAAGACAGACTAATAGGACCTAGCTAGTTAGATAGTATAGGTAAGGCAAGAGAAGACCAATACATAAGGAAGGAATATAAGTGAAGGGGAAGGGAAGATGGGTAATAAAAGGAATAATATATACAGGAATAGTAAGGAATAATCAGAGTGAGGAAGTATAAAGAAGGACAAGCAAGGGGATTAAGTAATAAGATAGCTAACTAAGAGTATAGGTAAATAAATAAAGATAGAGAGGGAAAGATAATAAGTGAGGTAGTAATATTAAGGGTTGAAGTAAGATAAGTAGAGAACTATAGTAACTATAGCTAAGAGGTAATAAGTAAGGGATGATAAATATAAATAAGTGGTATAAGTAAGGAGTAGTAAAGTAAGTAAGTGATGATAAGTAATAATAAAAGAAGGTAAATTAATTGACTAAGGAAGTGGGGAAGTATAAATAATGTAAGAAATTAATAAGGGAAGTGATGATAAGATGATATGAGGGGAGAGATATGAGTAGTAATAGGGTAATAATAAGGTAAGAATAAGTAAAGAGGTGAGGACTAAGTAAGTAGGAGATGACTATAAGCTAGAATAAGGCAAGGGGCTAATGACAAGGCAGGTTGATAAGTAGGTGATAAAGTGAATGATATTAACTATACGTAATATAGTAGTTAACAAGTGAAGTAAGTGAAATAAGTAAGTAAGAGGTGATATAGAGACTAATGTTGGTAGTTAGAAGATATTAGGGAAGGATGAGGTAAGTTAATGGGGACTAGCTAGTAATAAATAGGTAATAAATAAGTAAGCAGGGAGGTAAGGGAAGATAGTAAAAAGAAAGATTAAGGAACATAAGGAGTAGGAGGTAAGTAAGGAGAGTGATGGTAGTGAAGATAGGAGTAAGTATAAGGGAAGTAATGAAGATAATAGAAGTGAAGGTAAGGAATAGTAAGTATAAGGTAAGGAATAAAGATAATAGAAGTGAAGGTAAGGAATAGTAAGTATAAGGTAATAAGTAAGTGATATAACTGATAAGGAGTATAACTAAGTAAGTAATAACTAACTAATAATAAGTAATGATAAGGTAGTAATGTAGGGGTAATAAGAATAGTAATAAGAGTAAGGAATGATAAGGAAGAGATAATAAGTAAGTAGTATAAGTAAGGTAACTAAGTAAGGGAAGTGATAATAAAGTAAGAATAAGTAAAAGAAGGGATAATTAAGGAAGTAATAAGTAAGCAAGTAAGGTAAGTAATAAGTGGGAAGTAATATTAGGGGAGATAGAGACTATAAGTAAGTGGAGATAAGGGAGACTAAGTAACAGAGGAATAATAAGTGGGAAGTAAGTGAAGGAGATAAGGTAAGGAAAGGGATTAGATAGGGAATGGGATAGTGAAGACTGAGGTAAGTAAAGAAGTTAAGAAAGTAAGAAGTAAGGGTAAGTAGTAAAAACTAGTAGTAATAAGAAGGTAAGGACAATGAATGGGTAAGGAAAGATAAGGTAATAGTATAATAATAAGGGGATTGAATAAGTAAGTAGTATAAGTAAGGAATAGTAAGGGAGAGATATGAGTAGTGATATAGGTGATAAGTAATATTTCAAGACAGATTAATAGGACCTTAGGAATAGGTTAGTAGATAAGGGAAGTAATATAAGTAAGTATAAGGTAAGAGATAATAATAAGTAGTAAGTAATAAGAGGGTAATGTGAGTAATAGGGAATATAGGTGATAACAGAGCAACTAAGTAATAATAAGGTAACTAGGTAATAAGAGGGTACTAACTAACTATATAATATAACTAAGTAAAATAGATAAGTATGGAAAATAAGGAGATATGAGTAGTAAGAAGGTAATGAGAGTAGTAATAAGGGAATATGAGTAGTGAAAAGGTAAGGAAGTAAAAGGGGGAATATAGGGAATAAGTAATATTGAAGGACAGATTAATAGGACCTGGTTAGTTAGTAATATAGGTAGTACTAAGGAATGATAAGTGAATAGAAGCTAGGTTAGGGGGAGATAAGGGAAGGTAAAGATGGGAATAAGTAAGGTGATAGGGGAATTGAAGAGAATAGTATAAGGTAAGAGATAATAATAAGTGATAATAACTATAACTAAGTAAGTAGTATGATAAGTAGGGTAACTAAGTGAGTAATAAAGTAATAATAAGTAAGTAGTATGATAAGTAGTGATAATAAGATAAGTAAGTAATAAGAGGGTAAGGAAGTAATAGTAAGGGAATAATAAGGTAAGAGAGTAATATGAGTAGTAATAAGGGAATATAGATAATAATGAGGTAACGAAGTAATAAGAGTGATAATAAGGGAATATAGATAATAATGAGGTAACGAAGTAATATGAATGATAATAAGGGAATATAGGTGATATGAGTGGTAATAAGATAAGAGAGTAATATGAGTAGTAATAAGATAAGAGATAATAATAACTAACTAACTAAATAACTAACTATAATAACTAATAAACTAAGTAAAATAGATAAGTAGGGAAAATAAGAAAAGATAAGGCAAGAGAGTGATAAGAGGGTAATATAGGTGATAACAGAGTAACTAAGTAATAAGAGGGTGATATGAGTAATAACAAGGTAACTAAGTAAGTAATAACTAATAAACTAAGTAAGGGTAAGTAATAAACTAATAATAAGTAAGAGATATAAGTAATAAGACGAGTATAACTAAGTAGTATAATAGAAGGGAAAATAAGGAGAGAGATAATAAGGGAATATAGGTGATATGAGTGGTAATAAGGTAAGAGAGTGATAAGAGTAACTAAGTAATAACAAGGTAATATGAGGAGTAATAGGGTAATAATAAGGTAAGAGAGGAATAAGAGGGTAATATGAGGAGTAATAGGGTAAGGGATAATAATAAGTAATAACTAACTAACTACTAACATAATATAATAATACTAACTAATACTAACTAACTAATAAATAACTATAATAATACTAACTAACTAAATAATAATATAATAATACTAACTAATACTAATAAACTAATTAATAACTAATAATAGCTAAGTAGTATAATAGAAGGGAAAATAAGGAGAGAGATAATACGGGAATAAGAGTAGTAAGAAGGGAATATAGGTAATAAGAGGGGAATATAGGTAATAACAAGGTAAGAAAGGAATAAGAAGGGAATATAGGTAATAACAGAGGAACTAACTAATAAGAAGGTAAGGAAGTAATAAGAGGGTAAGAGAGTGGTAATAAGGTAAGAGAGTGATAATAAGGTAAGAGAGTAATATAGATAATAATAAGGTAAGAGAGTAATATAGATAATAATAAGGTAATGAGAGTAATATAGATAATAAGAGTGATAATAAGGTAAGAGAGTAATATAGATAATAAGAGTAGTAATAAGAGGGTAATGAGAGTAACTAACTAATAAGAAGGTAAGGAAGTAATAAGAGGGTAAGAGAGTGGTAATAAGGTAAGAGAGTGATAATAAGGTAAGAGAGTAATATAGATAATAAGAGTAATATAGGTAATAATAAGGTAATAAGAGTAATAAGAGTAATAAGAGTAATAACAAGGTAAGAAAGTAATATGAGTAGGAATAAGGTAATGTAGGTGATATGAATAATAATAAGGTAATAAGAGTAATGTAGGTGATATAGGT
>NW_006889864.1:0-353 GCF_000231115.1 Vittaforma corneae ATCC 50505 | reverse complement strand
TAAGGCAAGTAAATAAGTAGGAAGTAATGATGGGGAGGAGAGAAAAGAGATAGTACTATAAGAGTAGTGATGAGGAATATAAGTAAAGATTGGGAAGTGAAGGTAAGGGGACCAACTAGAGAAATAATAAGGAAGTATGAGGTAAGTGATAAATGGAATAATAAGATTAGATGGGGGGATAGTGAAGACTAGGAATAAGTACGGATTAAGGTAATGAAGTAAGGGGGTGAGTGGAGAAGACTAGTAGTAATAAGGTGATAGAAAGATAAAAGGGATAAGGTAGAGAAATAAATAAGGTGATAGGGAAATAAGAAGTAAGGGAAGTGATAATAAGTAAGTAGTATAAGTAATAA
>NW_006889863.1:2387-15394 GCF_000231115.1 Vittaforma corneae ATCC 50505 | reverse complement strand
GGATGTCTATCAATTAAAGCATATCCCATATTATTTGTTTCCAAAAGGATTGCATGCAGTCATATTTCTGTTGAGATGTTTATGAAAAAATGAACAAGGCAAAGATTCGTTTGTTTAATATAATTAGACTCCATTTGTTTTTTGTGGGATGACCATTTGAACCTTTTTAACTATGGAACTATGCATAAATAAATTATTCACCTATATATTAAGATGTTTGTGTAAATATATAAGATGGATTTTTTATTTTAGTATTACATTACAAGTTGTTCGTTCATTTTACCTGAAGTAAATAGAAGCATGGCATTTAAAAATGCAAGAGATATTCCAAATGATTTAATTATAAATAGATTTCCTATTGTAGCGATCAAATAATCTAGCTATATTTTTATGTTACATGGTATATTCTTGATTTGTAGCCGTAAAAGTGTACGGTTAATAAATCAACCAATTTTTATTCATGTTGATTCAAATAACGTCAACTAGTGATTTTCATTGAAAGAATTTCTTCTTAATTGTGCTTAAACACAGGAATGCTTCGGCAAATATTCAATGTTATATCGTGTGATTATGTGTACCTTTCAAATGTTAGATATCTTATGAATATATATTGATTGTGGTCAATATTAATTGATAAATTTAGCACACTGTTTTTAATTAACAGATCGATTTAAAATGTTTAGTGAATAGTTCAATTTTAAATAACACACAGCACATATAACTATTCTTTTCTTAGTCTATCAACTTTTGAAGTTTTCCAGTTTGACGGCTTCTCATTCTTTTATGTCTTATGCTGATATTGGGCCAATTTCATAAGGAAAATAAAATTTTGTGCATTATTTATCGAGCAATATCATTTAAAAATTGATTGTATAGGTTATCTTGCCATGGTAGTTTTCCATTACTTTTTAACGCCATTCTACTTGTTATTTTTTCATTGGGTCATTCATCAATCATTCGGAATATTGCTAGAAATTAATGCTAATGTTATGCTCAACTTGCAATTTTTGTTGTAATTAATTTAATACGATGGGGAGATGTTTAATAGCAAGCTTCTAAAGGTTATTCTATGATTTTTATTAAGACCCTTGATGATTTATTTTTAATTGCAGCATAACTTTTAATACAAAAACGTTAATAATTCGGGACCTTTTATTGTAACTAAAACACTATAAATTGTACTCGGATCATTGTAATATGTCAGTTATAAAATTTGAATATTATTTAATGAAAGAAATGTAGTTAAGGGGTTTCCACAAAGATACGATTATAAGATCATTAAGATAATTATTCATAAAATTTTCATCACGTCAACTTCATTATTGAAGTTCTCTATGATCTTATATGCTGTTGCTGTTTTCAAAAAAATTTTAGATCATGAAAATATAGATGAATCGATTAGATAGAAGTTAACCGTAAATAGATTAAAAATTACATGCAATTTCTTAAGATATAAATTCACAGTCCACAAATATTAAACCCATATCTCTGGAGAGTAATAAATTGGTTACCACATCATAAAACTTTCAGGAAATGGAATGTGCGCCAATCACTTCTGAAAACACAGTATTTTTACAGGCATAAACTCCGAGAAACCAGTATTTGTGGAAGAATGGAAATGCACACTAAAGACAACATGGATGTCATCGGTATGTTTCATAAATGCGTCGACATCGCATGTCCTACTTGAGTAGTATTTAAACATAGATCTAAGCCATGTGATATATTGAATATACGGGCATCAGTACTTCATGCATGGTGTTTATCAGATCTGAACTGACTGGATACATCTGAAATGAATGTCATGGGATATTAAAAGATTTATTACATCTAAATATTGAGGAACAAAAACAATAGGGGATAGTGTGCAATCCAGGTATATTTGGAGCCAATTATAACATTCAAAGACACATCCTGATATGGAAGAGAACAAAGGCGGTTTAGGTATTAAATAAGTTATTTTCAATTTAAAAACTGACGGTTTCACCAATAATTTCTTGCCTTGTATGTAATTAACAACTTTAAATAAGTCTTACGAGAAAGATTTTCACTTAGTAGCGAAGTGGTACAATGCATCATTTTACGTAGGTTATTCGTATAAACCAAAAATTACTGGGTTGGTGCAAAGATACTATCTAACCGTACATTCTCTATGCCTGAGGAGTTATGGGGAACATTTGTCAGAGAAAATATTTGGCATCTCCATTACTCTATAGGTTTGTTTTTCTTTTAAATGGAACATTAAAAATTAGACTAATATAGATATGAATTGTTGTATAATTGGTATTGCGAGCGAAATTGTTGAAATTACTCTATTGGCTTATTGTGATGTTGGAGGCCGGAATATTTCCATTTGGAATATAATAACACAATTTAACGTGCAAAATAACATGTATGAACGCATAAGCATACATTAATACGTTTATACGTTTATGTTTCCGAAATAAAACTGTGATACAGACAACAATTTCTTAATTTGAGTAATAACAGCATCACATTAATCAAATATAACTGCAGAAGAATAGAATGTATCAATGCATTGTGAGAAAAATTATGCAGAGAAGTATATTTAGGAAATATTCTGGCGCAAAACATAAAGACTCAAGTACCCAGTTAAGAAAGAACATGGAACCCATCAGAGTGAATTAAAAGATTTGTTTCTAATATATCTATTGATAGTTTTAAATAGTACAATGTACATATTTGCTATTGGCCAAATATTTTCAACAAAAAGTTAAAAAATCACCGTCATTGTTGTTATCATAATCCACCTGCTTCGTATTTCTTTTACATTTACTATTCAATTCATGTGTTTTTCAAAAAATTTTATAGCATTGTAATTAATAAAACTGTTTGATCAAATAAAATAGTATAATACGCAGACGTCCATCCGACAAATACAAAGGCAATATTAACTTATGGAAAATAAGTTGTATGGGCTTATAAACTCAATCCAAATTAACATGATTTGATTTTCCCAAAATGGTATAATAAATTTGTTTTGTTTAATAAATATTAATCTGATTCTGTTGAGAAAAGAACGTCAATATTTATTATAATCTTTTATCTTTTAAGAATTAAGAAAATACAGCTTTATTTGTGTATGATGGTGCATGCCTGCATCCAGAAAGCTATAAGTATTCAGCATATTCCTTGGAAACTCCATCTTCTTTTATGGTGAGATAACTTGTGTCTTTTGCATTGCTATACATCCTGTATTTTTAATACTTGGTTCTAGATTGTATTGGCTCAAAACATGTACTCTCAGACAATCTAAGAAACAATATACCGGCAATGCATATCATGATTTTTTATATGAATCATGAAATATTAAATATAAAATTGAGATTGTATAATGTTCTATAATCAAAATGTGACTAGAGAATGGCATTAAATCCCAAACTCCTTGATGCAACTAGCTGGTTAAATAAATGGCAACGAAGAAGCCACCGGTATATTACAATTAAACGAGAGAATTTTAATTTTTCGTGGTATAATTTGTTGTATGCTACCATGTTTAGAACTTTTTGGTTGATAAGATTTCTTGATAAAACTTTTAAAAGTAAAACTGCAAAAAACTAGAAAGAAATTGAAAATATGATTAAAATGCCAGATTTAGCAGCACAGCACATACATACCTTGGTACTACATGGAAAGTCTGTTCTTATTATGATATTTGAAAGATAATTCATTCATATTATTTATGATATTTAAAATTATTGATTTCAGAGATTTTTAATATATATTACCGTTGAGTCAACAAAATTTGCCTAGTGATCATTCGTATATTTAACTTACCTTATTTCTAAATATATTAAAATGTGAAAACCCATTGATGCTGACAACCATGTTAGATAACATATCTAATTTCTATACTATCTTTGAAAGTTTTGCTGTATTCTGGAGTTGTTTTTACAAATAGCACCTTGATACATCGCCCCTTTGGTTAATTTTTGTTGTGTACAATGTATATTTTTGTCGAAACAACAATTGTTAAATTATATAGTTGTATTGGGTTCCCAATTCTTGATGTCATATTGTATTTGATGGTACTAAGTTTAAATACAAATTTTTGATTATATTACCGGTTACTTTAGATAATTCTGGCATTTAAATCACATTTAAGCTTCAATAATTAACAAATATAATAATGTGCTACTAACGAACTTTATCACATGATCGAAAATTGTCAAAGTTAATTCTAAAGGGATTCCACGATGATGCTTTAGTTCATAAATATCATTTAAATAAACCAAAATCATTACCAAACTCTCATTATAAGTAATTAATGCACAGTACAAGGTTTTTTATTTTTGTAAATAAGATCTATTTTAAGAAATTCATTTGAAATTAACACATACTCTTTGCTAAAGGCATACCGCTTTAACTTGGCTATTTTGAAAAGGGTTTTTATCAGGAATTTCGTTGTCATATTTCTTGATATTCTCGTTATATTAAAACTTGAGTTGGTAAAGGTAGATGTTGTCAGTGCATGATTTGATTTTTAAGTCAGATTTATGCCAAAATCCACAATTGCAAGCAGGTTGTGCTTTGTCGCATATTTTCTTGAAGATAAGTTTGTACCACCATATAAAGAATGGGGCTAACTTATATTTCATTATGTAATTTTATACTGTGGGCTCATTTACAAACATCAGGCTTTTTATTATACCTACCAACTCGGGAAGTTTTACACATTAATAAATCAACATTAAATTTATTTTACACAGACAAACACAACAATGCTAGAATGATTTTGAAATATTAATTAAACACACACTCCAACTAGATATATGATAAAATACATCTACAATTAAACTCATCACATACATTTTAAATATTCTAATAGCATTCAACCGTTATTATAGAAAATGAACACATCAGACTAGATCTTTCATTCTCAATATTTTTCACGCCTATATCTGCAATTTTGATTTTTTCTAATGTATTTTGAAAATTCGCGAGAATATTGGAAAACAATCATGTTTCTTTAAACAACAACATTTGCTGTACCATGCTAGTATTAGTAATAAAAAATATCTTTGTTTTAAAACAAATTCTATTTGGAAGTACTCAACAGATCCTTTTTTATATATATTTTGTAGATTAGCCGTGGATAATCTTAATGATATCTGTAATTACTTGATATTGGGGCATAGATGCAATAATCTCATAAATCAATAAGATTTTTATGTAATATACTTGTTTTGAACCGTTCAATATTGTGTATCTCTCCCTTTATTAATCCAAATATTGAGCAGGAAACATTGTTTAGATCAAATTATTCTTGTAGTTTGATCTTTTACTTACAATAAATGCTCTATATATTGAGAGTTTTTCACTTAGCATTATAATTTTGTAAATTTTATCCTATTAAAATATTCTCTGAATTATTTTTAGATTGTACGAATTATCTAGAAATCTCTGTCGAATTTTTGTTACTTCACATATAAAATATTTGTACCGAGAAATAGAGAATTATCTATTGTTAAAAATAGTCTTTTTAAATAAAATTTCCTTATGCACGTAGCATAATAATACACCAATTATTTATTAAGTAAATGGTGGGTATCATCAAAATAAGAATCACACAAACATATTCTATGTCAAAGTTGGTCAATTTGTACATTTCTACAAATCATAAATTATTTATCACAGTATGATGTACAATTTATACTAAAAAGGACTTTTGTGAAAAATTATGAAGTTTGTTTGACCATAAGTAATGTTAATAGTTAATTTTTTAACAATCACTCTTTATGACATGTAACAAATCTCAGGGGACTTATTTTCACTTCTAAACAAGGGTAGAGCATAAGTTTGAAATGCTCTTGTAAAAAGAAAAGAGTCCCTTAAAACATGCAAATGGTTTAATATGTACAAATTCCACACAAACTCAAATCCTTAAGTGATGTTAGTGAATAGGATAGGACATGGGAAAACACTCTATAGAAAACCAATAACTATAAGATCAATCAGATGCAATTTTTATTTGAAGATTTGGGTTATATTTTAAGAAGAATATGCCACTAAGTTGAATCTTTAACAAATCCGTGATTGCTCCAATATACGACAATCTGTACAAGATTTATAAGGTATGGGGATTCTATAATGTTAGATAGTATGTGGTTATTTAATAAATTAGGTGCATATTTCATCTCAAGTAAGATGCATGGCAACAGTATCGCATTTTTAAATTATTTAATGCTAACTTTGTTCAAATATAAGCTGTATGATGGGAGTAAATGATTAAAATAAGTATTTTTTATTCATAGAGTTAGTTTTCCAAAAATCTTTGTTATTTATGATCGATAGTTTATTTGCATAGTATATAAGCTATGTGCACAAGTTTATATCTATGACTTATATGCACTATTTCGTAGATCATATATCAGAAAATTGTACTCGATGCATCAAATTCTACTGGAACATGTACAAATGGATTTTCAAAAGAATAAAAGATTTATAAGAGCAACACACAGAGCTTATGTAGAAATAGTTCTAGATAATGTCTTCAAAATAATACGCATTTGTATAAAAGATGCTCTGTGATTGGTTACGAAACAAACCAGATTTGTTTATCCATTTCATAGTCTTTTCAATGACATTAAATGATCGCATGGCACATAACACGAACAACAAAAATATAAATATAAAATAATTAAGAAATATAAAAATTAAGATTAAACCAAGTAGATAGATTGAATACCCTTTAATTATAAAAAATTTACAATTAATCTAAAAAGACAGAAGGATTATAAAACGATGCACAAATAAAAAGATATAACCCAACAATTGTGAATAGAATCAGCACAAAAATATGCTTTCTAACGACAGAAGAATAATAAATCATTTAAGAGGCTTGATTGTATCAATTAATCAAAAGAGACTAACGTTTTACTACTTTATTTGTCGGTTAATTAGATCCAGAACAAATACGCTTTAATTATAGAATTAAAACATTTAAAAGTACAAATGCAGGACTTGTAATCGTGGTAATAAAATTCAAAATAGTAACGGTGTTGTGAATAATAGTTAATTAAATATAAAATAATGGGTAGAAATGAGAGCAAAGAACAGGCTGGAATTTAAAGAGAAATTGGAAACAAGCCAGCAGCAAAAGATGAGAATGAAAAGATGTGGAAGTTTGGAGTAGTATAAAAGAAATACAAGCAGTTATTGTTATGGCATGCAAAAGAAGTTATGATGGGGTGCTGACTGTAAATATAAAGATGACTATTGGGAAATTCAATTGATATTAGAGTTTAATAAGAAAGATTAGGATGCGTATCAATTTATTCGAGCATCAGATCATAATTGTTGAATGGGATGAAATGGCGAGGTAAGTTGGTAATATAATAGACAACATATAGGTGAAATCCGATGAGATCCGTATAGAAGTTAAAGATTTTTTGTTGATTTAAAAGACCTTTTCTCATTAAATTGAAGAATGCAAGAAAATATAAACGTTTGATAGAGGGATTTGTAAATAAAATGAATGGCAATGGTTTTTAAATTTGGTTAATACAACTAGATAGAACTTTTGAAGCCTGAAAAATATTAGAAATATAGTCTATGTGGGTGATATCCACATACATCACATATTAAAAAGCGTGGAAGAAAACTTTAAAGTGTGCACCAAGGATGTTATAAATGAGGCATTTAAAATATAATGGATGCCAAAGTTGATATTTTAAATGCTACTAAAAATAAGCGGAAACCGAATTATCAATGCATATTAAACGTAAATCAATGAAATTAGAAATTTCGCATTGTTTGTGATATTATAATGGTGTTATTCTATGTTTTCAATCTGATATTATAAATAATTTTGTTCGTTGAGATTAATGTGATGGAAACAAGTTGGAAATATAGTACTATGAAGTTAATAGTTTAAAGCGAATTTAAAAATTCCAAGTGGTCGCCTCTTAACAATAACAAAGAAGTTCTATTAAAATAAATCTTCAAATGAGAAATACTATGCTGTTTATGCCGAAATAGAATGGATATAGAGATGGAACCATCCACAATTTCTCTATTGATGTTTGAGATGTTTGTTCTCATGTCAAGTGAAGAGTGAAACCAGATCACATTTGAATTTTAGAACACCCTATATATTTTTATGAATTTTATGGATTCTTAGAACCACTCTTCTATTGTAAAATTAAATTATAAATATTAACCCATACATCTCAAATATCTATAAATATAATGCACCAGTTTGACATGATACCCAGAATCTATTTTAATATCAAAAAAGATCAACCGCGTATTATTATTGATATTCCATCATCTCAACTTTTTTCACCATACAAATCATGATTGATCTAATCTTATTTCTATGTAATCGAAAATATTTGAACAATGAGGATATTACATTAATTAAGATTCATAAATTTTTAAATATTAAAAGCAATTTTGAGAATCGGGTTATCTTTACGTGCATATTTTGAAATTTATTGTTCGCACACTTTTGCATTGTTTAACTAATGGCATATATTTGTATGTAACTTTATCAGATACATAAATAATTATCAGGAAGAGAGTCAGTTAAATTGCACCTAATTGTTTATTGGTATATTAAAAAATGATATTGCCACGTTTCTCATGGCCTTTGAAGAACTGGGTACTCATAACGCACCAAGAGCGATTTTCGTCTCTGCAGATGCGTATACTTTATTGCAAATCATTATATTTTGAATAAACGCCGTTGTTGTTAAATTTTACAACCAAATGAACATAGAAACTCTGAAATTATAGATCTAAATAGCATTGCTATTTTATGCTGACTAGATTGTAATAAAAACTCCAAGTCTTATAAATAACACGAAGTTTTCAATATTTATTTAAACACGCACAAATTATAAGGAGGTTTGTTTTACAATTCTCTTGAACAGAAGACAGTCTTATTATGCGATTGCTTAACTTTTAGTGCTGATCAAAAATTTTCTTGTATTTCATAAAACTTCCATTCTAGTTTTTTATTAACGGTCAAAACCCATAGAAGATCCCTAAAAAATCCATGCATGCGTTGTATTTTTGCTTATGGATTTAATTTAGGCGTGAAATCATTTCTAATTTGAAATATAAATATGAAATCGTTAGTATGTTAGATAAATCATCATAATGCTATGCAAAAATGTTTATTATCTAATATTGATCTCTTTCTCGTTATCTTTCATATTTTATTTTTACAAAGTTTTATGAACCGTGAACTACATCCTAAAAAACAATGTTGTTAAAAATAAATATGCATTCTTATTTGAATATACTAGCCCATTCTAATTATAAATTTTTAATCGTTAACAAAAACCCATAATGGAAGCTTTAGCAATCATGTCTCCTCACTTTACGTTTAAAGACACCATTGAAAGTTTTAACAAACAGTGTAGTTTTGTATTATGAGATCAGATCAGAATGTGGAGATATTACAACACGATATTGCTCTCCTTTAAGCTTTTTTAACTATATTCTGTTAGAAATCAATTATTTTTCTATCTTACAACATAAAATCTTTATATAAAAGATAATAAGATTGGAAATTGTCAGTATTGATGCTTTCTATATAAGCAGATGTGAAATAGTCATATATGTAGCTTTGTAAAATACTTGCCTTTATTCCTAAAATTATCTAAATGTTTAATTTTTAAATTTTTAATATTAAGTGTGCAACATTGGTTAATTTAATTGAGTCAATATTTTTTAGAAATCAAATCAACTGCTAGTCTCATCTTTTATTGAATATTTACGCATTACTATTTTTGTAGCATCATAACTTGTCGTTTTGATTGTTTTTAAAAATTTTGTGATGTTGCACCACTTTATATTACATTATAATTTTTAAACGGTCAGATACAAATAAAAACAACTATGCTTGAGCTAACAAGACTGAAACATAGGAATGTTTCTTCTATATGTTTGATGTCGTACTTTACCAATTCAATAATATTAATCAAATGTGGTGGTTATCTTTCTTATTTTTAAATTACACACTTCTTCGTAATAACCTAACTGACTTAACTAATATATTGCATGTTTATTTCTTTCAAGGTCTTACAACATTCCAAAGGAAAATGCATATTGATGGAAGATTAATGAAAAATATCGTTGAAAACTTTTACAAAATACATTAAACTAAAAGGACTTGATTTAGGACAAAGCTTTGTAAGTTGTATAGTTCTCTTTATTCGTTTCAATGAGCGTTAATTATATTATAAAAACGACATGATCAAGTATATTGTTGATTGGCCAAGTCTTTAAATGTTTTTGTACAAGCAAATTTCACCTTACAATTAATTCTACATCTAACAACAAGCATTTTTATGTTATTCAATAACATATGAATTGATAAATTCCATGCATTGGCAATCTCTCAAATGTTGTAGTAATAAATGAGCAATCCCAACCATTATTATGAGCTGAAAATAGATAGTTAATAAAAAACAATTGTGCTAATATGAGTTATATAATGGACCAAAACTGTTTGGGCATTTGAGTATTAAACATTTAAACAAATAATTACATCAGCTTTAAATAAAATTGCCAGTAGACTATGAATTAATACAAACGCAGTTATATTGTAGATTGATATGCCATACAAATTTTATTTAATTTTTCAAAAAGATTTAGTCTGTTTCCGCTAAAAATTTTAACCTCAACAAAAATGGTATTTTAAGCAAAAGTTAATGAAAACGTTCCCTCCACTTTAGATCTTAGCATTTAACAAATCTATGGGCAACAGACTGACTATATGAATATAACAGCCCATCAGTGGTTCGTCCAATTAGTAAACTAGAAGTTTAAAAATTCTACTCATATTAAGACATACTTGCTAGATTTTTATATCTAAGTACTTCAAACAATTAGAAATATCCTGCATAAACTTGCCAATCGACACATCTTTAAACCCATATCTCTGGAGAGTAATAAATTGGTTACCACATCATAAAACTTTCAGGAAATGGAATGTGCGCCAATCACTTCTGAAAACACAGTATTTTTACAGGCATAAACTCCGAGAAACCAGTATTTGTGGAAGAATCTAATGTATCCAAAGTTTATTATAATGCTAAAAGTTTTTTGGGATTTTATCATGTTTTAATCTAGTGTTTTAAAGTATTCAAATTTTACCTTCTGTTAGACGAAAAGAAGTTGAAATCTGTGTTGTAGCAAAATGTTTGGCTTGATAAAATTTTTATTTATAATGCAAATAATATCCAATACGACCCCATTCATTTAAATTTTCGTAAAAATGATTTTGAAAATTCACAAGAAAACTGAAAATCACATTTTTTAATTCAGATCGGAGATACCAAGATGCATAGTCTAGTAAAAAATTCAAGCAGAAGACAAACAACCATTTACAACACACACGATCATACCGATCAATGTTCTCAATTTCCTTAGAATCGTATGATAAATTGTGAAGACAAATGGACAAGATAAAGTTCCAAATATTGGAGGTTCCATCACATTTTGGTGACTGAAAATTTAAAATACAATTGTCAGTTTAAATATATTAATATCAAATATCATTGCGCATAAATTTAATTTACAGAAATTTATTATTAGATTCTTTGTTATATGAGAAACTAATTCTGTAAAAATTATTTCTTGAATAGAATATGATAGTATTTTTGTCTGTGCAAAAATTTTTTTATATTAATATCTTTTTTGGTACTCACACTCTAATACCAACATTTTTTCTTAATGTCAGTGGTAGTATATAAGAGTTAATTCAAACTACATATGAATATGCTTGTGTTTTACTTTCAAATATAAATTAAATAGATTGTACATTGACATGCTTTATTGTATATCTTTGTATATTTGGATTGATGTTTACGCTTAAATACAAACAAACAGGCCAAAGATTATTAACTGTAAAAACTTCGGGTACAAATTAAATAAAAACATCACTCAAATTAGATTTATATTTTTGTGACTGTTCATTATTTTCTCATACAGTGTCATAAACAATTATTTTAACACATTTATGTGCATTCAATTTTTGGCTTCATAAACTCATCTAGCTTTTGTACTTATTAGTCTTTCGATTTGTATCAAAGGCTCTTTGAATCGAAGCATGATTATTAAAGACAAACTTAATTTGATGACGATAGATATTAGTATTTTAACTTCTTCTTCCAATATAGTTCATTCTCAATGTTTGTTGCAAATTTTCAATTAATTCAGATAAGCCACCAGCTCTTAGCTGGTAATATAGCTCATCATATATCATGATTCTCTTGCCACTAAATACTTGTTCTTGTCTTTCTCAATAGTTTTAATTGATCACCTTCTAGTGTATTTTAGATAGTATTGCAACTAATTCATTTTTATTTTATTAATATACTTGTCTATAAAATTTATTATGCTATATTCCTGATAAATCCTTAAATACCACAACCTATATAATAGATACACTTATACTACATGGCATTTTAAATATTATTTTTCTACGTGGATCAACCCATTTCACTGTTTGATTCGTAAAACACATGAAAATTCACAATATGGCAAGTTAACTCTTTTGCACTGACTTTAATTTTGAACATACCTCTATCTACCACGAACAACGAAAATAATAGTTTTACTCATCAGAAATTCCGAAATATGGTGTTTATGAGTTATCTACTATTATCAGTCTAGTCCATTCTCAGCACAACTTTGATGTAATATACTTATTCAAATGCTGATTTAATAAAAATGTAAATAAAACTTCAAGCAAGAATCAAAAGTACTCAAAACACACACAATTTAGACATATATTCCATAGAAACTCGACGATAATGGGAAGTATTTGCGCTATTATTAGGATAGAAAGACGTTTATGACAGCATTCTTGAGGATTTGCTGCAAAATTTCAAAATTATTAAAGATTTATTGATTTTAAGATAAGCACATCTTTTAACACATATCTGGAAAAGCATTGCTTACTATTATGCTAAAGCAAAGTAAGCTAGCCGTTCAACCTTTTATTTTCTATACATGCTGTATCAGCAATC